>NC_139227.1:95160251-95280251 GCF_055691185.1 Crinia signifera
TCTGACACTCCAGGTTCAAATGGTTTACAAATATGGTCGACACGAGTTATTTTTTTACAAAAAAAGTCAAGTTTTTCTCTGATTACTCATGGCAAACTGATAGCCTAAAGTACCTTGGCATTAAAGTGACCCCTAAAGTATCAGATATAATCGCCACTAACTACCTCCCTCTGGCCCTTATTCTGGTTGGTGCGGTAATGTCAGCGTGCGTTCCTCCCGCCGATGTTTTGTGTCTGCGCATGTGCAGAGGCGTCTCTGCACATGTGCGAGCGGGGCGTACGGCCAAATCCCGCATGAAATGTGAACACTCCGAACAGGGGGTAGAGAGGGGCGTGAAGGGCTATTTGGGCTCATTACCATATGCATACGCCCCGCGTTTCATGGGCGTTCCCATGCAAACGCTGGGCGTACGTATGGTAATGCGGCCGTGACGCACGTGTAGGGGGCGGACATATGACATCGCCGGATGTCAGCTGCCTGCCCAGATCCCAGCTTTTGCACGGAGAAATGTCCGTGTGGTCTGAGCTTGCGGGAGCTGGTGGACCACTCGGTCCTGCATTCGATGGTCTGCGACCATCGAATGTTGGGGGAGGTTCCCTGAGATGGAGGAGGCGTATTCCGTGAAAAATACACGTGCGGTCCGTTCGGCCAGCTTCTTACCGCGTACGGACGGAGTTGGCGATCCGTATGGAAGGCGGGGTTTCGCACGCACGGTCCTGGCCGCATATTCGGATCCGGCCGCACCGATCAGAATAAGGGCCTCTATTACATAAATTTTCCCAGATGACAAATGAATGGATGCTTTTGGAAACTTCATGGCTAGGACGTATCTCGGCACTAAAGATGGTACTTCTGCCTAAATTGTTATATCTCTTCAGATCTATCCCTATTCTCCTTCCAAAAGATTTATTAAATAAATTGAATGCTGTATTCTCAAAGTCTATCTGGAGGGGCAAAAAACCCAGACTAGCTAGAAGCAAAATGTGCCTCCCTAAATCAAAAGGGGGACTAGCGTTTCCAGATCTGCATTCATACCAAGTGGCGTGTATTCTATCGCCCCTACACGCTTGGTTCCCAATCAGTGATATTAAACCCTGGGTCCTATTGGAAAGGGACATCTCTTCCCCGATCCCACTTACGGATATCTTATGGTTACCTATGTCAAAATCCCCAAAAGTTTTGGAACGATCTCCCATCATCTCATCCGCTAGACGTTCTTGGATTACATTAGTGTCGTCAACACCAGAAAACAACCTCCTCCCCCCCCCCCCTGAACTGTCCCTAAAGGGAATAGCCCTCATAATCCCAAATTTATCGCTAGACTCCTGGACCTCACAGGGAATTTTGACTTTGGGAAACGTTCTTAGGGAGGGTATGATGATACCATTTAGCGACATACAATCCTCCTTTTCAATCCCCCCTAAACATTTCTATAAATTCCTCCAATTGCGACACTGGGTGCAGAGTTTAGGCTCCCCCCATGTAAAATAGTCCCCATTCCTAAATACATTCTGCACAGGCTCACAAGAACAAATACTAAGGGTTCCATATCTTGGTGGTTAGGTCTACTCACGGATACACAGCAGCCTGTTAAACTACCTTTCCAAACCAAATGGGAACTCGACCTAGCAAACCCTTTGTCAGATGAAGACTGGAAAGCCATTTTTCATAATTGCTTTCACCTCTCTAAATGTCAGTCGCACATACAACAATTCTATAAACTGATCCATAGACAGTACCTAACTCCAGCTCTTCTCCACGTAATCTGGCCATCCACTCCCAACACATGTTGGAGACAATGCGGGGGAGTAGGATCATTGTACCATATATTTTGGACATGCCCTAAACTGACGAGAATGTGGTATAAGGTATTTAGTCTACTTTAAAAAATTTCAGGCGTTAACATAACTCTGCAACCGAGAGTGGCTTTATTTCACCTGTTCCCAGACTATGGCCCTTATTCTGATCGGTGCGGTGTTTTCCGCTTGCGGTCGTACCGCCGATGGTTTCCGACTGCGCATGTGCAGAGGTCACTCTGCGCATGTGCAGGCGATTTCGCCGCACCTATTCTTTAGACGCCGCACAGGGGGCGGAGAGGGGCGTGAAGGGCTACTTAGCCTCATTACCCTATGCATACGCCCCGCGTTTCATGGGCGTTCCCATGCAAACGCAGGGCGTATGCATGGTAATGAAGCCGTGACGCATGTGTAGGGGGTGGGCATCTGACATCGCCGGATGTCAGCTGCCCGCCCCCATACATGATTTCATACGGACAAGTGTCCGTGTGGTCTAGGGTGGCGGAAGCTGGTGGAGCGTGCGGCCCTGCATTCGATGTTCGGAGACCATCGAATGCAGGGGCTGCTCCCAAGATGGAGGAGGCGTATCCCCGTCCACTTTCATGCGGACCGCCACATATCCGTGTACGGACGGAGGTGGCGATCCGTATGGAAGGCGGGGATTCGCCTGCACGGTCCTGGCCGCATATTCTGATCTGGCCGCACAGATCAGAATAAGGGCCTATATTCCAAAAGATACTCATTATGTCCTAGGTCACATTTTAATTTCTGTTAAACTATTCCTAGCAAGCCACTGGCAGACACCTCTGGTTCCCACAATTTTAACGATAGAAGAAGCGGTCCATGACCACTATTGGTGTGAAACGGAGGGTTCGGCTTGGACTGAGTCTTCTTCGCCCCTGATGGCAAAGTGGTCCCCCTGGATTGCTTATAGACTAATAAGCCCCCTGAAAGATGACTAGCTTTGAATTTTACATTATCGGGGAAACTTGCCTGCCCATAGGGATCACTTGTTTTGTTATCTGAGGCTACTGTATCTATGATTATTACTGTCTCCCTCTTCTGGTTTATGCGATGATATAACTACATTTGTATCGTGTATAAGAAGCATTACACTGTTAACTATGATGTGTTGTACCCCCCCCCCCCTTCCCTCTTCTTTATTTTGTATCCCCACTCCATGGTGTCCATTCTGACACACTGTTGAAAACTCAATAAAAATGTAATCTTTAAAAAAAAAAAAAAAGTCACGTTTTTCCTACTCTTACCATGCACGTGGATTACTATTGGGAATAGTGACTTTGCCCGAAGCAGGGGTGCTCATACCCACTAATTTGGCTTTTACGTTTAACATACAGAATGTCAAAAATAAAAATACCTGTGCCGACAATGTTTTCATCGACCATTTCCATTTTTACCTTTGCACTGTTTCGTTTTTTTCTACCTGACCCCGTCATCCATTTACATGTTGACAATATGGGGTCTGTTTGTCATGACGATAGGCCTATATTATGTGGAGGCTCGAAGCTGCATCTTCATCTGGCAGATTGTTAATCTGGACCTGTTTGTCTGTCTTCTTAGTATCAGTACTGCTTTCCCTCACAGCAGTGATGTAACTATACCAGAAACACCCCCCATCTACCCCCCCCCCCCCTCTGCCACTATCCCCTACCCTACCACAATACCTGCTCATTGTCAGGGGATACCCACCAGGCCCACATTGGCTCAATGTCAAGGGATTCCTCGCTTTAGCCGCGTCTGTCGCACCTGCCATCAAATACAAATGTCTCACACAAAATGGCTGCCACCTCTTGTAGTATCCCCAATAACTGTCTCCTCTGAGGTCATTTTGGGAGGGACATTTTCAATGGGGGCAGATGCGATAGAGACACTTGTCCGCAGATGTAGGCAGGGGTGTAGCTATAGCCCAGTGGCGTAGCTACCGACTGCTTGGGGGAGCATATGCCAGCGGGGTGCCGCCGGTGGACATCAGGTGGCAGAAGCAGAAAGGGTGGCGGGCACCGGGCAGACAGGGTAGGATATCTGCGGTGCCGGACCAGGAATGCGGCGGCGACATACAGGGGGGGGGGGGGCCTTAACTTTACTTGGGAGGATAGGTGGGGGGGGGGCTATGAGGGGGGCCATGTCAATATAGGCGGGGGGGGGAGCAAAAATGTTAGTTACGCCACTGCTATAGCCCCCACAGCCCCCCAGTGCTGACATGCTGCCGAGCGCATCCAAGCCACCGGTTCACAGCCATCTTGTACTAGGCATCCTGACTTTGCAACAAATGACAGCATGTCAGGTCTGGGGGTGTCACAGAAGAGCTAAATATTACAAATCACGACCAGAAAAGATATGAGGGTGCGAAGCTGCAATATTACAGACCCCCCTCTCTATTAGAGGGTTCTCACACTACAGACATATTACAATGAGCCCTCTATAGGATATATATCACAGGCTGGAGCAGGTCCTCCCACTGTATTAATAGCTTCCCATCACTCAGGATCGCCGCGCTCCTACGCAATATTTTTTTAAATTGTATTTGAAAAATGCAAACATTTATGCTGGAGGAAACGCAGGCGAGAAACATCTCTCCCAGCCTGGGCTGTGGATCGCGTCCAAGCAGAAGGTTCCAAGCTGTTCTGGGAATATTTCCATTAACTCTTTCATACTGCAGGGAAGAATGCCTTATATACCCAACACAACCTCCCGTTGGTCCAGTATACCAGACCGGCTGGACCCGAGCCCCCCGCAAACAGATCTGTATCCTCTGTCCATTCACTAACCCTGTATCGTCTTTATATTGCGCTGCCGTCACCATCTCCGATATCAGCCACTTACCGTCAATATTAAATTGTGATGCTATTGTCAGCGTAATTCCTGTTAACTACGCAGCCAATGTCATACGGGTCAGTCTCCTGGAATGGGTGGGAGGCTCCTACAAACCGAGTGGCCCTCCCAAACACCTGGAGAACATACAATCAAGATGGATAAATTAGAGACTGAACGTAAAACAGGCGCAGATAGCAAATCTAATCCAGAAGATTACAAAAAAACAGAAAAAAAAGGGAAAATATTGGACCACTAAAAAATAAGCAGGGTATCCTGGAAATAAAAGGAAAAGAGTAAACGGAATTATTCAATTATTTTTTTGCTTCTGTATTTACAAGGGTAGAATCTTAAGATCTCCCACAGATTAAATGCTTGGCTCTTGATTGCTCCCAATCTGTATGTTTGAACGAGGAAATAGTCAAAAATATATTAGAGAACCTAAATAGTAACAAATCCCCTGGCCCAGACGAAATGCACCCTAGAATGCTAAAATAATTGAGTTCTGACATAGCACTTCCATTATATCTGATATTCGAGGAATCGAGGAATCAAACTAGGGGATTGTACGAATGGACTGGCGCATAGCTAACGTAGTACCAATATGGAAGAAAGGTGGCAATATTAACCCAGAAATTATAGGAATAATAAGAGATAGTATCCAAAATTTCTTAGAACAGGAGAAAGTGATAAGTAAGGCTCAGAATGGGTTCATCAAAAATAGATCATGTCAGACTCATTTAATAAGCTTCTATGAGGAAGTCAGTAGGGGGGTGGACTTAGGGAAATCTGTAGATGTAATACTTCTTGATTTCGCTAAAGCTTTTGACACGGTGCCTCATAAAAGGTTATTAATAAAACTAGGTAATTTAGAGTCAGGAGATAAAAAATTTAATTGGATTAAAAACTAGTTGCACAATCGGGGAAAGAGAGTGGTGGTAAATGGCATACATTCCAGCTGGGGTAAGGTCTAAATTAACTACAAAGCGGCTTAATTAAACTGGAAAGGTAAAAAATGCAGTTTGATTTATGTAAAGTAATTCATTATGGGAAAAAAAAATTAACAAGCTACTTATAGACTAAATGGAGCATTGCCGCCGAGAGGTATACCAGGCCCCGGTAAAATTTTGGGGGCGTGGTCTAATCGTGGGCGGCGTAGTCACCTCCTGCAATTAGGCCATGCCCCAAAAATATTTAGGTCGGTGAAAAAAAACTCTAAAGTTGAGGGGAATGGGGGGGGGAGGTGTTATTGCCAGCCTCCCCCTCAGCAGCAGCAGCAGCACACCTACAGCATGTGCTGTGCTGACAGAAGGCTCAGCATGAGCTCTCACGCTGTCAGTGAAACGCTCATGCTGAGCCTGCTGTCAGGACAGCATGTGGTGTAGAGGTGTGCGCTGCTGCTGCCGGGATGGACGGAGGGGGAAAGGGGGGTCTGACCAGGGCTCCGGGTAATTAGCACCTGCTCCCCCACTCTCAGCGGCACTGAAATGGAGTTAATATAGGGAATTCTGCTGTAGAGAGGGACTTGGGGGTCATCATAGATGAAAAATTGGACATAAATGAATTGGAACAGGTACAGAGAAGGGCGACTAAGCTAGTAAAAGGTCCCGAATCACTAGAATACAAAGATAGGTTAACCAGGCTGAATATGTTTTCACTGGAAAATCTGAGTTTGAGAGGTGATATGATAAGTATGTTCAAATACAGGATTTCAAATTAGTATGTTCAAATTAAGGGTTAACTCCGCGGAGTTAACCCTACCCTATACTATATTTTGTGAGCACGGACAGCTCCAACTCAGCAGCCCCTTCGCACAGTAGTATCTTGAGCGCTTACAAACCACATATATAACGATACTAACGTATATGCCAGAATATGTTTTGAATTTATAAAATATGTCAAAAATACAAATAAAATATAACAGAATTCTTATTTTTATTATTCTAATAATTTTTATAGTCAAAACTCTGGAGTGAAAAGACTAAGGCAGGTGAGGCAGTGCCTCATCTGGCTATCTTTTCTGCACATCTCTTATCAAAACTCATTGGATCTCCAGCAGTGTATTCTGCTGCACATGTGTATAATGCTGGCATGTACCCCATGGCTCATATAGGGCTTATTCTGCTTGGTGCGGTGAAACGTACGTACGGTCCGTTTCACCGCACTTTTCCCGTACGCGGACGGTGAGCGAAAGTCCGTCCACAAAACATCTGCATACGGACGGTCACAAACACTGACAAAGGGGAGTGGCGTACACTTGTGCGTACACCACCGTACAAAGACGGATCCCCTCTTATCCACCGATAACTGGCGTACAACAGAACGTACACCACCGTATACGGACGGGTATCGTCCGTTTCCTCACCGACATCTTCCGTATATCTGAGCGTACGCCACATTGCACGGACGGGTCTCGCTTTTTTCAATGGCAAACTCAGCGTGTGTCACCGATCTTAAGAGTGAGCGTGCGTACGTCCGTGCAAATCTTGCCTTTCAACTATGATTAAGACAATTAATTAATTACTCTAATTGTTATTCAATAATTGTTTTCTATTAACTCAATTGTCTACCTTAATAAACACCCTAATAAAACAACATTTTCACCCTCTATTTTAATCACTATCTATGTGTCCCCACATTGCTTTTACTTTTAAAAATAGTTATGTTTGTGTTACAGTGATAAAGTTGACACATGTCGACTTCTGTAAATTGAGTGTCCTGTTTTTTAAAGTATACAAAAACACTTACTGAATGGGTGTAGATGGTTATAAACTAACTACCTTGCCATATATAAGCAGGTCTTAAAATGAATCTTACCTAAAATTAAACCAACCTTTACATGTAGAGAAGTGTACAAAGATATGCTTCCAATGTGTTTGAGGGCTGTGTGTGGCTTGCAGGTAGTAAAATAATGGTTTTGACTTAATAGGCTGCAGCATGGCTTATTACATTCAGGTGTAGTAATCAGTGTTAATTATTGCGGTATCTCTAGGGGTGGTCTGGAGCTATCTTTGGCATCGGTGCTTTCGCCGAGCGAGCGGTTGTAGCACCGTACATTTTTGGTGCACACCCCCGTGTACGCCCATGTTTACGCCCAGTTTTCCTCATTATTCCGGCTGCTCCCCTAAACACACCCCCATGCCGCCCACAATGACCGTACTCTTGCGGACAGGTTTTTTTGCACGGAGAGACCAATTCGTGAGTGGTATGAGGTCGCCGCACCTGCGCATTGCGAAAGCTACGCATGCGCAGAAGAAAAAAAAACCCGATCCGACAGCGTACGGTCCCACCGCACCAAGCAGAATAACCCCCATAGTGTGTGCAAATCTGGCTCTGGTACTTGCCAGGGACTCCTCAGATACTATATACTGTATGTACTGCAGGGTTGCCGACCCTCCCGGAATTACCGGGAGTCTCCTGAAAACTGATCGCGGCATTTAAATGTCGCAATCTGCGGGTCTCAGAGGAGGGGGCGGAGCTAAAAGGACACACTCAAGTCATTTTAGCCCCGCCCCCTCCATGGAGATCAGTGATTTAGACTATTTCCCGTAATGGGGGGCGGGGCTTAATGACATCACAGTCAAGCCCCGCCCCCCGAAGGGTAATGAAAGAATTTGAAAGTCGGCCACCCTGATGTACTGTATACAGTACTGTATGTACTGTATGTTACTATGTTACTGTTTCAAGTCTCCTGTACCTAGCGGACCCCACCATGGGGATCGTTTTAGCCTCGCCCCCTTGCCGCAGACCAATGAAATCCGGTATTGTTGCAGTGGGAAAGGGGGGTGGATGTGGGAGACTTGCCCAACTTCCCGGGGGGACCCGATTTTCGGTAGTCTCTCGGACCTTCCTCCTCCTCTAAGTACATCTCCCCAGACCTTCCTCCTCCTCTTAGTACATCTCCCCAGTCCTTCCTCCTCCTCCTCTTCTGCTGAAGTTGCTGAGACATAGAGGAACCTATAGCCGGCAATCAGCCACAATCATTCTTGCGCAGGAAATAATGAGGTATTAAGACGCTGCAGGCCAAGGATTTCTCCCTGAGGATATCTGCACTTAAGGCAAGATTTACTAAAGCTTCACAATCACATTCTGTATACCATTTCCTAGGATGCAACAGAGAAATGACAGCTTAAATCCGGTTGCTATGGGCAACACTAATAATGTACTTTTCATTTTCAGACGCTTTAGTAAATCTAGCCCTCAGCATCAGAATCCATAAAGAGTAAAAGTCACATCTGCAGCCTTATATGTTGTCATTGCTGTTTATTTAATGTACCGTAACCTGGGGTATGGCCGATTGCGCGCCCCCGTGAGGTCGTGTGATTGGCCGTGCATGCGATGCACTGAATATTAATGAGGGACTGAACATCGGTCATTCTGTCGCCCATCAATATTTGCCTAGTGTGTACCGCAATCTCCCGATGGGCAGGAGAAGGGATAATCGACAGGCGTAACGGCGTGATTGCTGGTCGTACTAGTGCACCCCCAGCTGTACCCTGTTTCTTTTGTTATTCCCCAATTTTTATTGTTTTGTAAATTTTATAAAAATCTAATATTTTTTTCTGAAAACCTTTATGTAATGAGTGTCACTGTTCTGATGCATAAAGTTTTTTAAACACTTTGATTTATTTTCAACCTTTGTTCTTATCCCGAAGCCGGCGGCGCTGGCTCCCTGTATGCACACGTCCCACGCAGCCGTATATTATTAACCCTTACCATTCCTGGCAAGCAACTATATCTAAATGCATGTGTTATTATATGATATAGCGGGAGACGTTATAACACCAGGCAATCACATGCTATCTACTGTATTATATTCTAGATGGTGCTAAATAAATAAGAAGTAGAATCTTATTGGTTGCTAGGGGCAACATCCCATCTTCAATAGAACTCCCATCTTTGTAAATTGACCCCATAGCGTCAGCGAAAAGTCGGACTTATGTATTTTTGCCGACAGTTGTGCCGGGCCCGGGGAAAATGAGTGGGTGCGGCCAGCAAGAGGGGGCACGCCCCTGTGAAAATCAAAACTTGTGCAGACGTGAAGTGGCCGCATGTGCCGCACAGGGGGCACCGATTCTGCAGGGTACGGTGGGTGGCAGGGTGCGGGTGTGACCGCTGCCTATCTGAGCAGCATGTGCTGGGGAGAGAGGCTGTTGCAGCGTCAGTTAGATCTCTCTCCCTGTGCCCGGGTCTCGGTAACGGGCCCGTCCATTAGACCTGGACTCGGGCAAAGAGTTCCCGCTCCCCCTTTTGGTGCCACTGGCTGCAATCACTGGAAAACCCCTACTTATTGCATATTTGTGCTGGCATTGCGGCTGATGGAACAGACCGCAGCAATACAATTACCGCCATGGTATATTATTGTGGGTAATTGAATCCCTGCCTAGTGGGGTAAACCAATATTTTAAGGTGATAACTAATAAAATGCAACGTAACCATTTAATTGACCAAGAGACAATAGTTATTTGCTAATCTGATAGATAATTATATAGGTTGATTAAGTCGTTAGAGATTAGGACTGAGGGCATTTGGCTGGTGCCCTCGAAGTGCAGGAAGCCGGCCGGCGAAAGGATTGGCAGTTCCAGCGCGAGAGGAGAGGGGCGGAGTTAAGCCCGAGGAGAACGAGGAGACGAGCGAGAGCTGGCGGTGTGGTGCACAAGGCCTGCAGGAGAAAAAGACCGCCTATACACCTTGGGGCCTGCCCAGTAGCGTGGACATCCCGCCATCACATTTTCCCCCACAGGCAAATACAATGGGGACCAGTTTGCCCTGACTCCCCAGTTATTCCCCCTGCAGGAGGATAGCCGCCACCAGGGTGACCCATGCCCCGTAATTGTGGCCATAGACTGCTCCACCAAAGCTCCCTCTATTGGTATTACTTCTATTACAATATGCCCTCTACTGGTGACTCTGGTATTACTTCTATTACAATGCGCCCTCTACTGGTGACTCTGGTATTACTTCTATTACAAAGTGCCCTCTATTGGTAAGCTTTGCTATATATATACTACCCAACCCCACTCAACAGCACCCCGTTGGCAAACTCTGGTTTATGCTACCAATTACAGAGACCTACATTGCACATTGGATTACAAACAACTGTGCACAGTTAAATACCTATGACCAAACCAGCCGGAGGACTTTCTTGTGAGAGACAACTTGCCTTCAACACGTATTACATTTACTAATATCAAAGGTTGCCTTACGGACACATGCCACCCTGTGGACACTTTATTAAATAGTTTCTAATAAGAGTCCAAATGAGCCAATCACTCTTGATTAGTCTTCATTAATGCGTATGGTTCATGGTCACGATTGATGCTAATGTTTATATTGTCCTGAAACGCCTTATTGATGATTGTCGTGATTATCTGCACTGTCGCTGAGATAAGTAGTACTTCATTTTATTGTTTGCACTTGATTGTAATGACCATTAATTTACAGCTGTGATCAGCCAGTTCCTGATAAATAAATCTTTGTCGCTGCTAATTGTTGTAGTCTGTGGGGTCCTCTCTGGGGTGTTCTGTCTCCTGCCACAGGCTCCGACAGAAAAGGCTGTGAAGGGTCCCGTATTAACTGAGGTGGATTTTGAAGAACCAGGTACGGCACTTCTTGTTACACACCGACACCCCTTTTGCAGCCCTCTGCTTCTCTGCCCCAACTATGCTTTACTCTGTTCTATCTGTGATAAGTATGAATCATGCCATTCTATGGCTGCATCTGAATGTGTGACCTCTCCTCTAATCTATAATCACTCCAATGTTCTCTTCTGCTCAGTCTCCTGCTAATCATGCATCTTTCATTCCCAGCTGGCGCGGGCTGACCTGGCGCGGGTTGTCTGCGGCACCTCTGCCCCACTGGCAGATAATGACACCAGGTGCAGCTCGCTCTCACATCCCCCTACTGGCACATCGCTGGCAAAAAACAATCACAGTTTAGCTGAATTATTATAGATGCTATTATAGGCATACTTGCCTATTTTTGAAAACGAGTTTCAGGGAGATTATAGTTGGTATTAGAATTTTGCACAGCGCCCCATTGAGGGGGCGTGTCATGCTCCTCCTAAAGGGCGTGTCTAGTTCCATATATGGAGAGATTGTGAAAAGAGATTGTGAATGTGGCATCTAGAAGCATGGATGTGTACTGCTACATCTGAGAGGAATCTTTTAAAATTACTTAAATCCAAATGTAGATGAGCCCCAAAGCAGTTAGTAAGACCTACTATACTTGGTAACGTGCTGGGAAACAGCGCTAATGATTCAATGTAAATGTATCTATCTCTCATTCCTTTTTTCCCCAAAAATGTAACAGTGTAATGTGGGCTAGGTGACATGAGGGAGATTGGTAGACTAATGAGGGAGATTGCTGTTTTGTCAGGGAGTCTCCTGTACAATACAGGAGGGGAGGTAACTATGATGTAACAGTGTAATGTGGGCTAGGTGACATGAGGGAGATTGCTAGACTAATGAGGGAGAGAGGGAGATTGCTGCTATGTCAGGGAGTCTCCTGCAGAATGCAGGAGGGGAGGTAACTATGATTATAGGTAACAATAATACAAGGTTAACGCATAGATGTCGACTTTTAGGCTGCCCTCTCCGTGAAGCAGGGGGCGGGGCCATCTATGGGAGGGGAAAGGGGTGGTTCAGGGGCGGAGCCACATACGTAATGCTCTATTGGGGGCGTGTCTAGAGCGATCGTGGCATTTTAGGCTGCAGACCCCCCACCCCCGCCAAGGAGCGATTTGTGGGAGGTGGACAGCAATGCGGGAGGGTTGCCACCTCATCCCTTTAAAACTGAAGACATATTAATTACACAGGTTCTGTGGCTGATTAAAAAAACACAGTGGGAATGAAGTCTAATGGCTGTTTAAAAAAAAAACAGTTGAAATTGAGTCTTGAAGTGAGCCAGCCACAGAACCTGTGTAATTAATATGTCTCCAGTTTTAAAGGGATGAGGTGGCAACCCTAGTGGCCCCCCTTTTCCGGGGGGGCCGGGAGGGCGACCTGATTTCCGTGACCCTTCCAGCTATTCCGGAAGGGTAGGCAACCCTGGGCTAACATGGCCTAATTTACATACCTAATTCATGCTTGTGCGCAGCAGCTGATGTTCATACAACACAGCGTTTGTCTGCACCTGTAGGTAAATGACAGGAAGTGACTGTTTGTGGGAGTTTATGGGGAGTGGCATAAAAATGTAGGCGTGTCATTGCGGTTTTCTGGGCATGTATACGCAGTCAGCTGCGATCATGTATGCAGAGAAACATGGCACCAGTGTTGCTACGGCCACGTCCAGTCTGCATAGACATAAGTCTACACTAGCACTCAATGTTCTCCATCTCTCTGAATGTATACTCTGGCAGTGGCTTCTCTCACTGACATCAGCAGCTCCGCAGCATAGAGAAGGACATTAATGTACAATCATATATTAGGCCTGCCGTGTGTAACATGAAGTGGTAACTACTTTCTAATACACAGTAAATAGGAGAAGCAAGGGCATAACTACCATAGATGCAGGGGGTGCAGCTGCTATGGGGCCCAAAACTGAGAGGGGCCCACTTTGCCTGTCAAAGTATCATGTTCTATATACATTTTTTAGCATTAGATGATAAATAGGGCCCCTTACAAACTTTTGCTATGGGGCCCACGTGTATCTAGTTACGCCACTGAGGAGAAGTGTGGGGACATACGGGGCACCGGCACTGAGAAAGGAGGCCAAGGGCGGGATGCACTAAATAGAAAAATGTGGTAAAAACCCAGTTTTCTGTTTTCTTTCAGCAATTCCAAACCCACCAAAGACCCAAGCCCAGCGACCATTGACTGATTTCTCTTCTCTATGGCGGCATGCGGGGGGGGGGGGGGCGTGTTCTCGTACATCCCCTTGCATGGTTCCGAGGGAATTCGGCGGTGGGGGGGGGGCTCTCTAAGCAGAAAATGGCCACTGCTTAGCAAGCATTACTGAATCAGGTGTGTTCTGTAACTGTCTCCTGGCACCGTATTTTCCTGAAGTGCTACGTACTGTATACTGTATACCAGGGGATCATCAGCAACGCCTGGCTGCTTACTGCAAACACTAGCGCTATGTTTGAATAACTTTGTCACCATGAAAGAGAGCAATTAATGTCAGGAGAATACAATTATCAGCTGAGATGTGCAATTAGCGATAGGAGCACACAATTAGACACCTAGCATTAGTGGGATGCTCATAATAGGAATCCCTCAACCCTGTCTGTACAGCGAAACCATTACCAACCAGTGGAGTCTGTCTCACACTCTATATAAAAGTGTTATATTTGATTATTTTTTAAATATTTTGTACTTAACCCACTATTACCTGATCACTGTCTGCCCCTCTGCGTCACCTCTGTCTGTCTGCCCCTCTGTGTCACCCCTGTCTGTCTGCCCCTCTGTGTCACCTCTGTCTGTCTGCCCCTGTGTCACCCCTGTCTGTCTGCCCCTCTGTGTCACCTCTGTCTGTCTGCCCCTGTGTCACCCCTGTCTGTCTGCCCCTCTGTGTCACCTCTGTCTGTCTGCTCCTCTGTGTCACCCCTGTCTGTCTGCCCCTCTGTGTCACCTCTGTCTGTCTGCCCCTCTGTGTCACCCCTGTCTGTCTGCCCCTCTGTGTCACCTCTGTCTGTCTGCCCCTCTGTGTCACCCCTGTCTGTCTGCCCCTCTGTGTCACCCCTGTCTGTCTGCCCCTCTGTGTCACCTCTGTCTGTCTGCCCCTCTGTGTCACCCCTGTCTGTCTGCCCCTCTGTGTCACCTCTGTCTGTCTGCCCCTCTGTGTCACCTCTGTCTGTCTGCCCCTCTGTGTCACCCCTGTCTGTCTGCCCCTCTGCGTCACCCCTGTCTGTCTGCCCCTCTGCATCACCCCTGTCTGTCTGCCCCTCTGTGTCACCCCTGTCTGTCTGCCCCTCTGCATCACCCCTGTCTGTCTGCTCCTCTGTGTCACCCCTGTCTGTCTGCCCCTCTGTGTCACCTCTGTCTGTCTGCCCATCTGTGTCACCCCTGCCTGTCTGCCCCTCTGTGTCACCTCTGTCTGTCTGCCCCTCTGTGTCACCTCTGTCTGTCTGCCCCTCTGTGTCACCCCTGTCTGTCTGCCCCTCTGTGTCACCCCTGTCTGTCTGCCCCTCTGTGTCATCCCTGTCTGTCTGCCCCTCTGTGTCACCCCTGTCTGTCTGCCCATCGGTGTCACCCCTGTCTGTCTGCCCATCGGTGTCACCCCTGCCTGTCTGCCCCTCTGTGTCACCTCTGTCTGTCTGCCCCTCTGTGTCACCTCTGTCTGTCTGCCCCTCTGTGTCACCTCTGTCTGTCTGCCCCTCTGTGTCACCCCTGTCTGTCTGCCCCTCTGTATCACCCCTGTCTGTCTGCTCCTCTGTGTCACCCCTGTCTGTCTGCCCCTCTGTGTCACCCCTGTCTGTCTGCCCCTCTGTGTCACCTCTGTCTGTCTGCCCCTCTGTGTCACCTCTGTCTGTCTGCCCCTCTGTGTCACTTCTGTCTGTCTGCCCCTCTGTGTCACCCCTGTCTGTCTGCCCCTCTGTGTCACCTGATCACTGTCTGCCCCTCTGTGTCACCCCTGTCTGTCTGCCCCTCTGTGTCTGCTCTGTCTGTCTGCCCATCGGTGTCACCCCTGTCTGTCCCTCTGTATCACCCCTGTCTGTCTGACTGAGCTCTCTGTGTCACCCCTGTCTGCCTGATCCCTCTGTGTCACCTAATCACTGTCTGCCCCTCTGTGTCACCCCTGTTTGTCTGACCCCTCTGTGTCACCTCTGTCTGTCTGCCCATCGGTGTCACCCCTGTCTGTCTGCCCATCGGTGTCACCCCTGTCTGTCTGCCCCTCTGTGTCACCTCTGTCTGTCTGACCATCGGTGTCACCCCTGTCTGTCTGCCCATCGGTGTCACCCCTGTCTGTCTGCCCCTCTGTGTCACCTCTGTCTGTCTGATCCCTCTGTGTCACCTAATCACTATCTGCCCCCTCTGGGTCACCCCTGTCTGCCCCATCTATGTCACCCCTGTCTGTCTGACACCTCTGTGTCACCCATGTCTGTCTGCCCCTTCTGTGTCACACCTGTCTGCCCCTGTCGCATTGAGTTGTTGGAAGGACACAGGGAATGGAGCTGCTTAAGGACATGGACAGTGAGCTGCTGGAGGGACACAGGGCATGGAGCTGCTGGGGAGACACAGGTCATAGAGCTGCTGGAGGGACACAGGTCATGGAGCTGCTGAGGGACACAGGGCATGGAGCTGCTGGCATGGAGCTGCTGAGGGATACATGGCATGGAGCTGCTGGAGGGACACAGGGCATGGAGCCAGGGGCGAATTTAGGGGTCAGGCCACCCCTAGGCACAACATTTTTGTGCCCCCCCCCCCTATTTTAATGTAATCATATATGTATATAAATTGTTATTTAAATATTTCGTTAAAATTAAACTCTAGCCCACCTCAATATTTTTTTAAGCACTCTGGACTGCTCACTGTAAGGAGGACCCGGAGGACCCGGGGGGAGGGAGGCACTTATTAGTACAGTGATTAGCACAGTGTCTCCGTCTGACTGACTGAGTGCAGGGAGGATCTGCGCGCCGCTCAACTCAGCTGCGGGTGTGGTATGATTCACCGACAGTCGGGATCCCGACAGTCATTATCCCGACGTCGGGATCCCGACTGCCTGGTCTCAGACAGCGTGGCCAGCGCAACAAAGCCCCTTGCGGGCTCGCTGCGCTCGCCACGCTGCGGGCACGGTGGCGCCACCTATTCTATTCTCCCTCTATGGGGGTCGTGGACCCCCACGAGGGAAAATAGCCGACGGCCATCGGGAACCCTGCCGTCAGTGTTTTAACAGTCGGGATCCCGACGTCGGGTTAATGACTGTCAGGATCCCGACTGTCGGGACCCCGTCCGGCAGCCCTCAGCTGCTGGATACACATCAGCCAATAGACTGTGTGTATAGAGTAGCCAATGGGCGGCCGCCGGCAGCAGTGAGCCTGAGCCATTTCCGGACGCGCAGGGGGACCGTCGGACCCAGCCACTAAGCGGTGATGTACTGTGCATGGCAGAGTGGGTGGGCAGTGGCGGGTGACGAGCGGTGCTGCCTCCGACATATGATAATTCATGTCTGTGGCGGCTGCGGTCGTCACTCGCCGCTGTCCACCCGCTGTGCCGTGCTGCTATTTAACAGAATGTCAGCCTGCCTGCCGCCCTTAAATGGTGCCGCCCTGAGGCCGGTGCCTCACGGGCCTAGGCACAAATCCGGCCCTGCATGGAGCTGCTGAGGGATACATAGCATGGAGCTGCTGGAGGGACACAGGGCATGGAGCTGCTGGAGGAACACAGGGCATGGAGCTGCTTAGAGATACATGACATGGAGCTGCTGAGGGACACAGGGCATGGAGCTGCTTAGGGACATGGACATGTAGTTGCTGGAGGGACACAGGGCATGGAGCTGCTGGAGGGACACAGGGCATGGAGCTACTGAGGGACACAGGGCAGTGAGCTGCTAGAGAGACAGAGACAGATGTGTATAAGCAGCACAACTGTGGACAGTATGTATATAAGGAGCACTACTGTGTGATTTAATATGAATCAAGGGCACTACATGCGGTGTAATGTGTATATGATTGTGTTACTGTGTGCTGTAATTTCTTTGTAGTTACACCCCATCCTTGTGGGACCATTATCCCTTTATAGGAGGTAGGCCACAAATTCCTTGGCACTGGTCTAGGCTCTGCCTAATGAGGGGCACGCGGGGAGGGGGAGGGGGGGGGGGGTCGGCATTATGGGAAAGGAGTTCCACCACCTATCCAGTACTACTCTAGGCCCTGGACGTAATGGGGGAAATTTACCAAAATGGATTCGTAAAAAAAAAGGTGTATTCGTAGGCAGAAATACACCTATTTTTTACACATTAGTATTTTCAGGATTTACATCCCGAAAATACAACAATTCGTAGTCCTAAAGATGGGACATTCGTATTTGTATTTACAAATACGAATGTCTACACCATCGATAGAATACGACAGGAATCACCATTCAAAAGAATGGTGGTTCCTGATGTACTAAGCAGCCGTATTGATAATACGGCTGCTAATTGGTGTAAAACAGGCACCAAAATACGACAGGAAAATACACCTTGATGTTCCTGTCGTATTTGGCTTTAGCCTGCACGGATCAGTCAGATCCGTGCAGGCTGCAGTGTAAAAAAATATAAAAATTAAATAAATAAATAAAAAACAACAGCGTAGGGTCTCCCTCACAGCTGTAACCAGCACAAGGCTGAAAAAACCGGGGCCGGTAATTAAAAATCAGGGAACCCGACAAATAGGGGTTCCCCGATTTTTAACAACCAGCCCCAGGCTCCAGGTCCGGGGCTGGTTCCCAAAATACGGGGGACAAAATGACTAGGGGTCCCCCGTATTTTGAGAACCAGCCCCAGGCCAAACCAGCCAGCAGGGTAATGCCACAGCCGGGGGACACTTATGATATAAGGTCCCGCGGCCAAAACATTAACCCCCTGACCGGTCAGCCTGGTCAGGGGGGGGGAGTGGGGACCCCCCCAATGAAGGGGTCCCCCCCCTCCAGGACTTACCTGACCAGGCTGAAGCCTGGTGCTGTCCCCGATGACCCTGGGCTGTGGTCACCGGGCTGATTAAAGTGTAAAAAATAAAATAAACTATTGTCTAATACTGGGGAACTATGAGTCCCAGCAAGCCTCCCCCGCAAGCTGGGACTTGGAGAACCACAAGTCCCAGCCTGCGGGGCATTAAAGGGCCCGCTGGCACTTGTAGTTCCACAGTATTAAAAATAGTAAAATAAAACACACTGACACACATTTAAAATAGAACTTTAATACATCCAAAGCCCTTACATACTAATACTTACCTATCTTCATCCCGTAGGTAGCCCTGGTCCTGATCTTCTGGTCCTGTGTCGTCTTCTGGCTCCATGTCGACCGTCGCTGTCGCCGTTGCCATCCGGGTCCGACGAAATCCATGGTGGAACCTATGGAAGGAAACCATACTCACCTGTCCCAGGGCGACATAGTCCTGGGGGTCTTTGCAAAAAAACAAACCGAGAAGCCGAACCAGACGAACAGCGGCCTAGCGGCTCCTGATTGGCCGCCAGGCGGCCAATAGCGGCATTCGGGAGGCGGAGCCGCACGATGTACACACAGTACTGTGCGGCTCAGCTGTTCGTCTGGTTCGGCTTCTCGGTTTGTTTTTTTGCAAAGACCCCCAGGACTACGTCGCCCTGGGACAGGTGAGTATGGTTTCCTTCCATAGGTTCCACCATGGATTTCGTCGGACCCGGATGGCAACGGCGACAGCGACGGTCGACATGGAGCCAGAAGACGACGAAGTTTTAAAGTTTTATTTTAAATGTGTGTCAGTGTGTTTTATTTTACTATTTTTAATACTGTGGAACTACAAGTGCCAGCGGTCCCTTTAATGCCCCGCAGGCTGGGACTTGTGGTTCTCCAAGTTTCAGCTTGCGGGGGAGGCTTGCTGGGACTCATAGTTCCCCAGTATTAGACAATAGTTTATTCTTTTTTTTTACACTTTAATCAGCCCGGTGACCACAGCCCAGGGTCACCGGGGACAGCACCAGGCTTCAGCCTGGTCAGTTAAGTCCTGGAGGGGGGGGACCCCTTCATTGGGGGGGTCCCCACTCCCCCAGGGCCCCTGGCCAGGCTGACCGGTCAGGGGTAAATGTTTTGGCCGCGGGACCTTATATCATAAGTGTCCCCCGGCTGTGGCATTACCCTGCTGGCTGGTTTGGCCTGGGGCTGGTTCTTAAAATATGGGGGACCCCTAGTCATTTTGTCCCCCGTATTTTGGGAACCAGCCCCGGACCTGGAGCCTGGGGCTGGTTGTTAAAAATCGGGGAACCCCTATTTGTCGGGTTCCCTGATTTTTAATTACCGGCCCCGGCTCTTTCAGCCTGGTGCTGGTTACAGCTGTGGGGGAGACCCCACGCCGTTTTTTTATTTATTTATTTATTTAATTTTCTATTTTTTTTTACACCTTGCAGCCTGCACGGATCTGACTGATCCGTGCAGACTGCCAGAAACATTCGTATTAGCGGCCGTATATATGGGCCAGCTAATACGAGTGGTTACACCATCGGAGGGTTACAAAGCAGTCGTATCTGACTGCTTTCTACATTCCCCTCCGGAACACGACTTTGCATACGACTGAAACAGTCGTATGCAGTCGTAGGGGAAATACTAATACGAAAAACTAGGTTTTTCATATTGGTAAATTTCCCCCAATATCTCACAATCAGGGCCCTCTTCCCTCATTGAGTTCCACAGCCAGCACTTCTATTAATACCAAGTACACGAGCTGTTGCAGGGGCTCCGTACACTGACTAACAGGACATGTTCTATTAAGTACAGAGATAAATTACCCCCGCTGTGTTAGTATAGAGTATAACTGTGCACATTCCCGGAATTACTGAGCTAAGCACATCATAATGTTTCTCGCCTCTTTGTAGGGTGACACGGTGCCCATTTAGGAGCAGACCGCCGCCACGTGCTTCGAAGATCACGCAGGGCTATTTGTGGTATACGTCGGCTGTTAATGTACATAATAAATTGGGCTTCTCTGAGTAGACCAAAAGGCAGCACAAACCAACGTATCCCTGTACTCCGTCCTACTTCGCATGTGCAAACCTTCGCTGTAATGTGGTCTGAGAACTAGAGCGCTCCTGAACCATTTTTTAGGTGTTTTCTGCAGCGATCCTGCCGCCAGTCTCCGGAGGTTAAGTATTTCCCAAATGGTAAGGTGCAATCAGGGAGAGTTGGTAGACTGTGCAGGGAGTCAGGGAGACTGCTGATATTTCAGGGGGGTGTGGTATATTAGCCCGACAGTCGGGATTCCGACAGCCATTAGTCAGACGTCAGAATCCCGACTGCACAGTCGGGGAGCCGTCCGGCACCCTTTCAGGGAGCCTCCCCGACGTTCTGGGATGAGCTGGTAGGTAGTGTAGTATGCTCCAACTGCACACAAGCTCTATGGGGAATTCCCTTATTCACAGGATAATTGTCAACTTTGTCTCCGCGTTCTAGAACTTTAGGATCCTGATGGATATTAAACATTAATGATGGATTAAATGATGAAAACACAGGAGGGATAATTATACAATGTTCATACATTTATGTTTATATTATTATATTTCGTTCGATACATGAATGATTCTGGGCAGTGTAATGTTGCCTTTAGCATTTTGCTGTGGAACTTTCTATACTCAGAATGATGCCGCTATAACCTTTGATGTGCATCTTGCTGGGCCCACTTACCCGCTGGGTGGAGGGTATTGCCGCTTGTTTACCCTGCTGGATCCCATAACATTAGTATAACTGTCACATCGCACCTCGGACTTGTGTTCATACCTCCCAACGTTATATCCATGCTCATTGCGCACCCAAAATTTGGGGTGTGTGGCCTGCAAATCTCATCACGCCCATTTTGTCACTGTGGGCGCATGGCCATTGGCTCTGTGAGTTGCTGGCCTTGCTCCCAGCCCGCAGAGCAGCGGGTGACCAGGGGGACACCAAAATCCCCCCCCCCCCCGCTGGACATCCCCCAAATAACAGGACGGTCCCGCAGAAACCGGGACAGTTGGGAGGTGTGTGGGTTATTGCCGGGTTGGTCAGGACAAAGTGTGGTGTGACAGCACCAAAGCTTAAAACCTGTGTCGACCAACCTAGCAATTGGACCCGGGATATAAGAAGGGTTAAAGATGGGTCGCCTTCTGTAAAGTTGGCGATTCGGGTTTAATCTGAAACTGTAAGAGCCGGGTCGGAGCTGGCTTTGCGATGTGTAAGGACTATATATGTATTGTTTATATGTAATAGTACTGCATTGAATTGTTACCTGGTGTACAACAAGCAATCCGATTCCTGCACATATGGGGCAGGACGGTGGCTGGAGTGATTAGCATTACTTCCTCACCGTCCTGAGGTCATGTGCTCTGACCAAGGCATCATCTGTGCGGAACTTGTATGTTCCCCATACATTTGCTTTTGATTCCTCCGGGTGCTTGTGTTTCCTCCCACACTCCAAAAACATAGCACAATAATATGACGACACAACATAAGTAAAGTTTATGTTGATATATGTCAGAATATAGACTGTAAGCTCCGCAGGTCAGGGACTGGTGTGAATGACTGAAATATACTCTGTCATGCGCTGCAGAATATGTGTGTGCCATGGAACTCACTGATAATGGTGATTTAAAAACAATCCTGATCATTTATATAATATAATACAGAATGTGCTCAGTGACCACGGCCATAACTTTGTAAAAGTTAACTTCTGATTTATTTGTAATTAAATCTGAAATCAATGTCTTTAAGGACACAAGGTAATCCCAAATGTCATCCTCTCACCTCGCTCTCTCTGGCTGTACAGGACCTCAGTTCGAAGTCAAACCAGAGTGCTATACTTTACTCACTCAAAAACATGATCAAATTGAAATGATTAGCCCGAAAAGCTGACGGTCTTCCCTGACCAGCCTTTGAGAGTACCTACAGTATTACTGTAAGTACAGTAATGTGTTACCAGGCTTTGAGGTTACCTATTGTGGTGTGACCAGGCTGTGAGGTTACCTATTGTGGTGTGACCAGACTGTGAGGTTACCTATTGCGATGTGACCAGGCTGTGAGGTAACCTATTGTGGTGTGACCAGGCTGTGAGGTTTCCTATTGCAGTGTGACCAGGCTGTGAGGTAACCTATTGTGGTGTGACCAGGCTGTGAGGTTTCCTATTGCAGTGTGACCAGGCTGTGAGGTTACCTATTGCGGTTTGTCCAGGCTGTGAGGTTACTTATTGTGGTGTGACCAGGCTGTGAGGTTACCAATTGTGGGTGACCAGGCTGTGAGGTTATCTATTATGGTATTACCAGGCTGTGAGGTTACCTATTGAGGTGTGACTAGGCTGTGAGGTTACCTATTATGGTGTTACCAGGCTGTGAGGTTACCTATTGCGATGTGACCAGGCTGTGAGGTTTCCTATTGCAGTGTGACCAGGCTGTGAGGTTACCTATTGTGGTGTGACCAGGCTGTGAGGTTACCTATTGCAGTGTGACCAGGCTGTGAGGTTACGTATTGTGGTGTGACCAGGCTGTGAGGTTACCAATTGTAGTATGACCAGGCTGTGAGGTTACCTATTGCGTTGTGACCAGGCTGTGAGGTTACCTATTGCGGTGTGTCCAAGCTGTGAGGTTACCTACTGTATTGCGGTGTGTCCAAGCTGTGAGGTTACCTTTTGCGGTGTGACCAGGCTGTGAGGTTACCAATTGTGGTTGACCAGGCTGTGAGGTTACCTATTACGGTGTGACCAGGCTGTGAGGTTACCTATTGCGGTTTGACCACGCTGTGAGGTTACCTATTGTGGTGTGACCAGGCTGTGAGGTTACCTATTGCAGTGTGACCAGGCTGTGAGTTTACCTATTGCAGTGTGACCAGGCTGTGAGGTTACCTTTTGCGGTGTGACCAGGCTGTGAGGTTTCCTATTGCAGTGTGACCAGGCTGTGAGGTTACCTATTGAGGTGCGTCCAGGCTGTGAGGTTACCTATTGCGGTGTGTCCAGGCTGTGAGGTTACCTTTTGCGGTGTGACCAGGCTGTGAGGTTACCAATTGTGGTTGACCAGGCTGTGAGGTTACCTATTGCGTTTTGACAAGGCTGTGAGGTTACCTATTGCGGTTTGACAAGGCTGTGAGGTTACCTATTGTGGTGTGACCAGGATGTGAGGTTACCTATTGCAATGTGACCAGGCTGTAAGGTTACCTATTGCAGTGTGACCAGGCTGTGAGGTTACCTATTGAGGTGTGACCAGGCTGTGAGGTTACCTATTGCGATGTGACCAGGCTGTGAGGTTACCTATTGCGGTGTGACCAGGCTGTGAGGTTACCTATTGCGATGTGACCAGGCTGTGAGGTTACCTATTGAGGTGTGACCAGGCTGTGAGGTTACCTATTGCGGTGTGACCAGGCTGTGAGGTAACCTACAGTAATACAGTGTGACAAGGCTGTGAGGTTACCTATTGAGGTGTGACCAGGCTGTGAGGTTACCTATTGTGGTGTGACGAGGCTGTGAGGTTACCTATTGCGATGTGACCAGGCTGTGAGGTTTAGCTATTGAGGTGTGACCAGGCTGTGAGGTTACCTATTGCGGTGTGACCAGGCTGTGTGGTTACCTACAGTAATACGGTGTGACCAGGCTGTGTGGTTACCTACAGTAATACAGTGTGACAAGGCTGTGAGGTTACCTATTGAGGTGTGACCAGGCTGTGAGGTTACCTATTGCAGTGTGACCAGGCTGTAAGGTTACCTATTGAGGTGTGACCAGGCAGTGAGGTTACCTATTGCGGTGTGACCAGGCTGTAAGGTTACCTATTGCGGTGTGACCAGGCTGTGAGGTTACCTATTGCAGTGTGACCAAGCTGTGAGGTTACCTATTGAGGTGTGACCAGGCTGTGAGGTTACCTATTGCGGTGTGACCAGGCTGTGAGGTAACCTACAGTAATACAGTGTGACAAGGCAGTGAGGTTAACCTATTGCGGTGTGACCAGGCTGTGAGGTTACCTATTACGGTGTGACCAGGCTGTGAGGTTACCTATTGCGATGTGACCAGGCTGTGAGGTTACCTATTGAGGTGTGACCAGGCTGTGGGGTTACCTATTGAGGTGTGACCAGGCTGTGAGGTTACCTATTGTGGTGTGACCAGGCTGTGAGGTTACCTACAGTAATACAGTGTGACAAGGCTGTGAGGTTACCTATTGAGGTGTGACCAGGCTGTGAGGTTACCTATTGTGGTGTGACGAGGCTGTGAGGTTACCTATTGCGATGTGACCAGGCTGTGAGGTTTAGCTATTGAGGTGTGACCAGGCTGTGAGGTTACCCATTGCGGTGTGACCAGGCTCTGTGGTTACCTACAGTAATACGGTGTGACAAGGCTGTGAGGTTACCTATTGAGGTGTGACCAGGCTGTGAGGTTACCTATTGCAGTGTGACCAGGCTGTAAGGTTACCTATTGAGGTGTGACCAGGCTGTGAGGTTTCCTTTTGCGGTGTGACCAGGCTGTAAGGTTACCTATTGCGGTGTGACCAGGCTGTGAGGTTACCTATTGCAGTGTGACCAAGCTGTAAGGTTACCTATTGAGGTGTGACCAGGCTGTGAGGTTACCTATTGCGGTGTGACCAGGCTGTGAGGTAACCTACAGTAATACGGTGTGACAAGGCAGTGAGGTTAACCTATTGCGGTGTGACCAGGCTGTGAGGTTACCTATTACGGTGTGACCAGGCTGTGAGGTTTCCTATTGCAGTGTGACCAGGCTGTGAGGTTACCTATTGCGGTTTGTCCAGGCTATGAGGTTACTTATTGTGGTGTGACCAGGCTGTGAGGTTACCAATTGGGGTTGACCAGGCTGTGAGGTTATCTATTATGGTATTACCAGGCTGTGAGGTTACCTATTGAGGTGTGACTAGGCTGTGAGGTTACCTATTATGGTGTTACCAGGCTGTGAGGTTACCTATTGCGATGTGACCAGGCTGTGAGGTTTCCTATTGCAGTGTGACCAGGCTGTGAGGTTATCTATTGTGGTGTGACCAGGCTGTGAGGTTACCTATTGCAGTGTGACCAGGCTGTGAGGTTACGTATTGTGGTGTGACCAGGCTGAGAGGTTACCTTTTGCGGTGTGACCAGGCTGTGAGGTTACCAATTGTAGTATGACCAGGCTGTGAGGTTACCTATTGCGGTGTGACCAGGCTGTAAGGTTACCTATTGCGGTGTGACCAGGCTGTGAGGTTACCTATTGCAGTGTGACCAAGCTGTGAGGTTACCTATTGAGGTGTGACCAGGCTGTGAGGTTACCTATTGCGGTGTGACCAGGCTGTGAGGTAACCTACAGTAATACAGTGTGACAAGGCAGTGAGGTTAACCTATTGCGGTGTGACCAGGCTGTGAGGTTACCTATTGTGGTGTGACCAGGCTGTGAGGTTACCTATTGCGATGTGACCAGGCTGTGAGGTTACCTATTGCAGTGTGACCAGGCTGTGAGGTTACCTATTGTGGTATGACCAGGCTGTGAGGTTACCTACAGTAATACAGTGTGACAAGGCTGTGAGGTTACCTATTGAGGTGTGACCAGGCTGTGAGGTTAC
Organism: Crinia signifera; assembly: GCF_055691185.1. NCBI lineage: Eukaryota > Metazoa > Chordata > Amphibia > Anura > Myobatrachidae > Crinia > Crinia signifera. The sequence continues at coordinate 95,186,035 of NC_139227.1, forward strand.
CTATTGTGGTGTGACGAGGCTGTGAGGTTACCTATTGCGATGTGACCAGGCTGTGAGGTTTAGCTATTGAGGTGTGACCAGGCTGTGAGGTTACCCATTGCGGTGTGACCAGGCTCTGTGGTTACCTACAGTAATACGGTGTGACAAGGCTGTGAGGTTACCTATTGAGGTGTGACCAGGCTGTGAGGTTACCTATTGCAGTGTGACCAGGCTGTAAGGTTACCTATTGAGGTGTGACCAGGCTGTGAGGTTTCCTATTGCGGTGTGACCAGGCTGTAAGGTTACCTATTGCGGTGTGACCAGGCTGTGAGGTTACCTATTGCAGTGTGACCAAGCTGTGAGGTTACCTATTGAGGTGTGACCAGGCTGTGAGGTTACCTATTGCGGTGTGACCAGGCTGTGAGGTAACCTACAGTAATACGGTGTGACAAGGCAGTGAGGTTAACCTATTGCGGTGTGACCAGGCTGTGAGGTTACCTATTACGGTGTGACCAGGCTGTGAGGTTTCCTATTGCAGTGTGACCAGGCTGTGAGGTTACCTATTGCGGTTTGTCCAGGCTGTGAGGTTACTTATTGTGGTGTGACCAGGCTGTGAGGTTACCAATTGTGGTTGACCAGGCTGTGAGGTTATCTATTATGGTATTACCAGGCTGTGAGGTTACCTATTGAGGTGTGACTAGGCTGTGAGGTTACCTATTATGGTGTTACCAGGCTGTGAGGTTACCTATTGCAGTGTGACCAGGCTGTGAGGTTACCTATTGTGGTGTGACCAGGCTGTGAGGTTACCTGTTGCAGTGTGACCAGGCTGTGAGGTTACGTATTGTGGTGTGACCAGGCTGAGAGGTTACCTTTTGCGGTGTGACCAGGCTGTGAGGTTACCAATTGTGGTTGACCAGGCTGTGAGGTTACCTTTTACGGTGTGACCAGGCTGTAAGGTTACCTATTGCGGTTTGACCACGCTGTGAGGTTACCTATTGTGGTGTGACCAGGCTGTGAGTTTACCTATTGCAGTGTGACCAGGCTGTGAGGTTACCTTTTGCGGTGTGACCAGGCTGTGAGGTTTCCTATTGCAGTGTGACCAGGCTGTGAGGTTACCTATTGAGGTGCGCCCAGGCTGTGAGGTTAACTATTGCGGTGTGTCCAGGCTGTGAGGTTACCAATTGTGGTTGACCAGGCTGTGAGGTTACCTATTGCGGTTTGACCAGGCTGTGAGGTTACCTATTGTGGTGTGACCAGGATGTGAGGTTACCTATTGCGATGTGACCAGGCTGTAAGGTTACCTATTGCAGTGTGACCAGGCTGTGAGGTTACCTATTGAGGTGTGACCAGGCTGTGAGGTTACCTATTGCGATGTGACCAAGCTGTAAAGTTACCTATTGCGGTGTGACCAGGCTGTGAGGTTACCTATTGCGATGTGACCAGGCTGTGAGGTTACCTATTGAGGTGTGACCAGGCTGTGAGGTTACCTATTGCAATGTGACCAGGCTGTGAGGTTACCTATTGCGTTTTGTCCAGGCTGTGAGGTTACTTATTGTGGTGTGACCAGGCTGTGAGGTTACCAATTGTGGTTGACCAGGCTGTGAGGTTATCTATTATGGTATTACCAGGCTGTGAGGTTACCTATTGAGGTGTGACTAGGCTGTGAGGTTACCTATTATGGTGTTACCAGGCTGTGAGGTTACCTATTGCGATGTGACCAGGCTGTGAGGTTTCCTATTGCAGTGTGACCAGGCTGTGAGGTTACCTATTGTGGTGTGACCAGGCTGTGAGGTTACCTATTGCAGTGTGACCAGGCTGTGAGGTTACGTATTGTGGTGTGACCAGGCTGAGAGGTTACCTTTTGCGGTGTGACCAGGCTGTGAGGTTACCAATTGTAGTATGACCAGGCTGTGAGGTTACCTATTGCGTTGTGACCAAGCTGTGAGGTTACCTATTGCGGTGTGTCCAAGCTGTGAGGTTACCTATTGCGGTGTGTCCAAGCTGTGAGGTTACCTTTTGCGGTGTGACCAGGCTGTGAGGTTACCAATTGTGGTTGACCAGGCTGTGAGGTTACCTATTACGGTGTGACCAGGCTGTAAGGTTACCTATTGCGGTTTGACCACGCTGTGAGGTTACCTATTGTGGTGTGACCAGGCTGTGAGGTTACCTATTGCGATGGGACCAGGCTGTGAGGTTACCTATTGCAGTGTGACCAGGCTGTGAGTTTACCTATTGCAGTGTGACCAGGCTGTGAGGTTACCTTTTGCGGTGTGACCAGGCTGTGAGGTTTCCTATTGCAGTGTGACCAGGCTGTGAGGTTACCTATTGAGGTGCGCCCAGGCTGTGAGGTTACCTATTGCGGTGTGTCCAGGCTGTGAGGTTACCTTTTGCGGTGTGACCAGGCTGTGAGGTTACCAATTGTGGTTGACCAGGCTGTGAGGTTACCTATTGCGGTTTGACCAGGCTGTGAGGTTACCTATTGTGGTGTGACCAGGATGTGAGGTTACCTATTGCGATGTGACCAGGCTGTAAGGTTACCTATTGCAGTGTGACCAGGCTGTGAGGTTACCTATTGAGGTGTGACCAGGCTGTGAGGTTACCTATTGCGATGTGACCAGGCTGTAAAGTTACCTATTGCGGTGTGACCAGGCTGTGAGGTTACCTATTGCGATGTGACCAGGCTGTGAGGTTACCTATTGAGGTGTGACCAGGCTGTGAGGTTACCTATTGCAGTGTGACCAGGCTGTGAGGTTACGTATTGTGGTGTGACTAGGCTGAGAGGTTACCTTTTGCGGTGTGACCAGGCTGTGAGGTTACCAATTGTAGTATGACCAGGCTGTGAGGTTACCTATTGCGTTGTGACCAAGCTGTGAGGTTACCTATTGCGGTGTGTCCAAGCTGTGAGGTTACCTATTGCGGTGTGTCCAAGCTGTGAGGTTACCTTTTGCGGTGTCACCAGGCTGTGAGGTTACCAATTGTGGTTGACCAGGCTGTAAGGTTACCTATTGCGGTTTGACCACGCTGTGAGGTTACCTATTGTGGTGTGACCAGGCTGTGAGGTTACCTATTGCGATATGACCAGGCTGTGAGGTTACCTATTGCAGTGTGACCAGGCTGTGAGTTTACCTATTGCAGTGTGACCAGGCTGTGAGGTTACCTTTTGCGGTGTGACCAGGCTTTGAGGTTTCCTATTGCAGTGTGACCAGGCTGTGAGGTTACCTATTGAGGTGCGTCCAGGCTGTGAGGTTACCTATTGCGGTGTGTCCAGGCTGTGAGGTTACCTTTTGGGGTGTGACCAGGCTGTGAGGTTACCAATTGTGGTTGACCAGGCTGTGAGGTTACCTATTGCGGTTTGACCAGGCTGTGAGGTTACCTATTGTGGTGTGACCAGGATGTGAGGTTACCTATTGCGATGTGACCAGGCTGTAAGGTTACCTATTGCAGTGTGACCAGGCTGTGAGGTTACCTATTGAGGTGTGACCAGGCTGTGAGGTTACCTATTGCGATGTGACCAGGCTGTAAAGTTACCTATTGCGGTGTGACCAGGCTGTGAGGTTACCTATTGCAATGTGACCAGGCTGTGAGGTTACCTATTGAGGTGTGACCAGGCTGTGAGGTTACCTATTGCGGTGTGACCAGGCTGTGAGGTAACCTACAGTAATACAGTGTGACAAGGCTGTGAGGTTACCTATTGAGGTGTGACCAGGCTGTGAGGTTACCTATTGTGGTGTGACGAGGCTGTGAGGTTACCTATTGCGATGTGACCAGGCTGTGAGATTTAGCTATTGAGGTGTGACCAGGCTGTGAGGTTACCTATTGCGGTGTGACCAGGCTGTGTGGTTACCTACAGTAATACGGTGTGACAAGGCTGTGAGGTTACCTATTGAGGTGTGACCAGGCTGTGAGGTTACCTATTGCAGTGTGACCAGGCTGTAAGGTTACCTATTGAGGTGTGACCAGGCTGTGAGGTTACCTATTGCGGTGTGACCAGGCTGTAAGGTTACCTATTGCGGTGTGACCAGGCTGTGAGGTTACCTATTGCAGTGTGACCAAGCTGTGAGGTTACCTATTGAGGTGTGACCAGGCTATGAGGTTACCTATTGCGGTGTGACCAGGCTGTGAGGTAACCTACAGTAATACGGTGTGACAAGGCAGTGAGGTTAACCTATTGCGGTGTGACCAGGCTGTGAGGTTACCTATTACGGTGTGACCAGGCTGTGAGGTTACCTATTGCGGTTTGACCAGGCTGTGAGGTTACCTATTGCGGTGTTACCAGGCTGTTAGGTTACCCAGTATATCCCATGAGTTACCCATCCATTCCAGTGTACTTATACATACTGAAAACATTATGAGATACCCATGTACAGAATTGTATTTCCCATCAATGACCTTCCCATGCCATAATACATTATACCACATCCACCTTTACAAAGGCATTTGAGAACACATGTACATATGGACACCATGGACATACGGACACCAGGCCACAAGTCTCAGGCCATTGAAGTGGGAAGCAGTTTATCTGAGACCGCACACATGTACAGAGAACAAATCACTGACATAATAATGATAACAAAGTGGCTTAGTGACATGTATGTGTGTAACAAAACATTTCATCATTGGGGCAGATGTATTAAGACTTAAATAAAGATATATACCAGGGTGATATAAAGAGTGATAAACATGCAGCCACTCAGCTCCTAACTGTCATGCTGCATACAAAATGACAGTTAGGAACGGACAGTTTGTGCTTTGTTCCAGCCATGGCCCATGTCACAACAGAGAACAGGTGACACAATACAGCTTTATTATGTGCAGATTATTAATATCTATTATACAGTGATTTCTGTGTATTAATCTTCCAGGCAAAGCATTGTACTTGTGTTCTAATGATACGTCATACAAGTGGTGCTGCTTTGTGTGGCCATGATGGAATTGCAGCAAACTGAATATGCACCATACCAGGGACAGGTCACGTACTGCAATTCCAGGGGCCGCTTTGTGAATTCAGCCGATTGCTCTGTGATGGGGTAAATGGGGAGTGGGGGAGATTGTGATTGGATGATAGAGGTGTCAGGCTGAGACACATTCACCATGTGTGATATAATCTGAAAATATTTTAACTGATCTTGGAAGTGGATGTAGATGCCAACGGAACATATTGAAGAGAAGTTTCTAGTGGTCCTGAAAACAGTTAAAACACAAAAAGAGAAGCATTAAGCAGGGAATCCAAAGAATACTGAAACTGGGATTACATGGGGTAAGGCGGCAGCTCATATATGGCCACAGGCCGGAGCGTAAATGTGCAATGCTAGACCTATTTGGGAAATTTGGGTAGGGCCCAGTGATGATGCTGCCATCTCTGACTACACCTGAGAAAGGAAAGGGTAGTGTTCATTCCAGAACCCTGACTCTTTCAAAACCTGTGAAGTGGGAAACAGTAGTATTGACTATTGTACACATTCTGCCACACAGTAGTGATTCCCATTACACATATTATACCACACAGTAGTGATCCTCATTGTACAAATTATGCCACACAGTAGTTATTGCCATTATACACAATATGCCACACAGTAGTGATTCCCATTATACACATCATGCCACACAGTAAAAGCACCTTATATACACTTTACCCCACACAGTAGTAGTCAGGACCACCATCAAGGGGACTTCTGGGACTGAAGTCCTGGACCTGGAACACAAGGGGATCCAGATGGCAGCAGTGTGGAATGTTGCAAATCACAGGTAGTCATGGAGGAACAATACTGCAACATTTTTAATTTAGAGCCATCTGTGAACCAATCAGGGCTCAGAGACCAGCAGCCAATCAGCCAACATTATTCTATTTTTGACACTGCATTTGACATAGCTCTACATAGGCTTTGAATGTTTTATATATGTCAAATGTATATTAATTATATACCAGTTATAGGTGTGTTCCACTAATTTTGTATGATTTTGAAATAAATACACTTGCTTATACACTGTGCAGACTTATATACTGTGTGGGCTAAATGTAATAAGGTGCTACTGTCAATTTTAAGTACTCACACAAGGGAACATAAGGATAGCGGCAGTCAGAATACCAACACTGGCAACCCGAAGGAGGAAATCCCTGCCCCTTCCTCCCCTAATCTGTACCCTCTCTCACCAAAGCCAAACCTTAACCCCCCCTTAGCCTGATTCTTACCCTCCCTGTTAGTGCTTAACTCTAACCCCCCTACCCCACCACCTAAAGCTAACCCCCCACTTCCACAGCCTAACCTTAACCAACCCCCTTCTAGATGCCTAGCCCTGCCTGTGGGTGGCATTGAGGTGGGAGGAGAGCAGTGTGAGCCGTGGGCGGCATTGAGGTGGGAGGAGAGCAGTGTGAGCTGTGGGTGGCAGTGAGGTGTGAGGAGAGCAGTGTCAGCTGTGGGTGACAGTGAGCTGTGAGGAGAGAAGTGTGAGCTGTGGGTGACAGTAAGGTGTGAGGAGAGCAGTGTGAGCTGTGGGTGACAGTGAGGTGTGAGGAGAGCAGTGTTAGCTGTGCGAAGCAGTATGGTTTGAGGAGTGCAGTGTAATCTGTGGTGGAGGGAAGAGCAAGGTGTGAGGGGGTAAGTGTGTGCTGAGGGTGACAGTGAGGTGTGAGGAGAGCAGTGGGGGGAAGTGAGGTGTGAGGAGAGCAGTGTGAGCTGTGGGTGACAGTGAGGTGTGAGCAGAGCAGTGTGAGCTGTGTATAGCAATGAGGGGTGAGGAGTTGCAGTGTGAGCTGTGGGAGGCAGTATGGTTTAAGGAGTGAAGTGTAATCTGTGGTGGAGGGACCAGTAAGGTGTGAGGGGATGAGTGTGAATTTTGGGTGGTAGTGAGGTGTGAGGAGAGCAGTGTGAGCTGTGCATGGCAGTGAGGTGTGATGAGAGGCGTATGAGCTGTTGGAGGCAGTGAGGTGTGAGGAGAGCAGTGTGAGCTGTGGGAGGCAGTATGGTTTGAGGAGAGTAGTGTGAGCTGTGGGTGGCAGTGAGGTGTGAGGAGAGCAGTGTTAGCTGTGGGTGACAATGAGGTGTGAGGAGAGCAGTGTCAGCTGTGGGTGACAGTGAGGTGTGAGGAGATAAGTGTGAGCTGTGGGTGACAGTGAGGTGTGAGGAGAGCAGTGTTAGTTGTGGGAGGCAGTGAGGTGTGAAGAGAGCAGATTGAGCTGTGCGAGGCAGTATGGTTTGAGAAGAGCAGTGTAATCTGGTGGAGGGAACAGTAAGGTGTGAGGGGGTAAGTGTGTGCTGTGGGTGACAGTGAGGTGTGAGGAGAGCAGTGGGGGGCAGTGAGGTGTGAGAAGAGCAGTGTGAGCTGTGAGTGACAGTGAGGTGTGAGGAGAGCAGTGAGAGCTGTGGGTAACAATGAGGGGTGAGGAGAGCAGTGTTAGCTGTGGGAGGCAGTATGGTTTGAGGAGTGCAGTGTAATCTGTGGTGGAGGGACCAGTAAGGTGTGAGGGGGTGAGTGTGACTTTTGGATTGTAGTGAGGTGTGAGGAGAGCAGTGTGACTTGTGGGTGGCATTGAGGTGTGAGGAGAGCATTGTGAGCTGTGGGAGGCAGTGTGGTTTGAGGAGAGCAGTGTGAGCTGTGGGAGGCGGTGAGGTGTAATGAGAGGAGTATGAGCTGTGTGAGGTGTGAGGAGAGGGGTATGAGCTGTGGGAGGCCGTATGGTTTGAGGAGTGCAGTGTAATCTGTGGTGGAGGGACCAGTAAGGTGTGAGGAGGTGAGTGTGAATTTTGGGTGGTGGTGAGGTGTGAGGAGAGCAGTGTGAGCTGTGCTTGGCAGTAAAGGTGTGATGAGAGCATTGTGAGCTGTGGGAGGCAGTATGGTTTGAGGAGAGCAGTGTGAGCTGTGGGAGGCAGTGAGATGTGATGAGAGGAGTATGAGCTGTGGGAGGCAGTGAGGTGTGAGAATAGCAGTGTGAGCTGTGGGAGGCAGTATGGTTTGAGGAGAGCAGTGTGAGCTGTGGGAGGCAGTGAGGTGTGAGGAGAGCAGTGTGAGCTGTAGGAGGCAGTTTGGATTGAGGAAAGCAGTGTGAGCTGTGGGAGGCAGTGAGATGGGAGGAGAGGAGTATGAGCTGTGGAGGCAGTGAGATGTGAGGAGAGCAGTGTAATCTGTGGTGGAGGGAATAGTGAGGTGTGAGGAGAGCAGTGTGAGTTTTGTGTGGCAGTGAGGCATGAGGAGAGCAGTGTGAGCTGTGGGTGTCAGTGAGGTGCAAGTAGAGCAGTGTGAGCTGTGGTTGACAGAGAGGTGTGAGGAGAGCAGTGGGAGCTGTCGGTGGCAGTGAGGTGTAAGGAGAGCAGTGGGAGCTGTGCATAGCAGTGAGATGAGCAGTGTGAGCTGTGAGTGGCAGTGAGGTGTGAGGAGAGCAGTGTAAGCAGTAGGTAGCAGTGAGGTGTGAGGAGAGCAATGTGAGCTGTGGGTGGCAATGAGATGTGAGTAGAGCAGTGTGAGCTGTGGGTTGCAGTGAGGTGTGAGGAGAGCAATGTGAGCTTTGGGAGGCAGTATGGTTTGAGGAGTGCAGTGAGAGCTATGGTGGAGGGACCAGTGAGATGTAAGGTGGTGAGTGTGAATTGTGGGTGGCAGTGAGGTGTGAGGAGAGCAGTGTGAATTGTGGATGGCAGTGAGGTGTGAGGAGAGCAGTGTGAATTGTGGGTGGCAGTGAGGTGTGAGGAGAGCAGTGTGAATTGTGGGTGGCAGTGAGGTGTGAGGAAAGCAGTGTGAGCTGTGTGTGGCATTGAGATGTGAGGAGAGCATTGTGAGCTGTGGGAGGCAGTGAGGTGTGATGAGAGGAGTATCAACTGTGGGAGGCAGTGAGGTGAGAGGAGAGCAGTGTGAGCTGTGGGAGGCAATATGGTTTGAGGAGAGCAGTATGAGCTGTGTGTGGCAGTGAGATGTGAGGAGAGCAGTATGAACTGTTTGAGGCAGTATGATTTTAAGAGAGCAGTGTGAGCTGTGGGAGGCAGTGAGGTGTGAGGAGAGCAGTATGAGCTGTGGGGGCAGTGAGGTGTGAGGAGAGCAGTGTGAGCTGTGCATGGTAGTGAGGTATGAGGAGAGCAGTGTGAGCTGTGGGATGCAGGGCGGGATGTATCAATATTCACTTTTCTGTAGTGAAGTGGACTCCGTTTTTTCGCGCTTTTTTCGCGTATGGTTTGCGATAATTTCCGCGTTATTTATGATTATTTTCTGCACTTCTTTGGTCCGTGGTAATGCGGACCTCCCCCGAAATCTTTTCGCTTGTTTTTTTTTTTTTTTTTCACTGCGCATGCGCGATGACGTTTTTTTATTGTCATGCGCAGATGCACTCCTCACCCACCCTTATCCCATCTGTCACAGTGCCTCACACCTAAAAAGCCTCCTGCTTGCTCTGTGCCTCACACACACACCTCGCCCATGTGGTCAGACCGCCCTGCCCTACTTTGATTATGCCCTCGTATGCCACACTCCTCACCCACCTTTACCCTAATCCCATCTGGCACACAGCTCACTGCACAGTGCCTCACACCTCAATGGATCCTGGTGCCTCTTGTCCGAATTAAAAAAAAACCAGGACAACCATTACAAAACATTCCACAAACACCCTCCTCACCCACCTTTACCCTAAACCCATCTGGCACAAAGCTCACTACACAGTGCCTCACACCTCAATGGCTCCTGGTGCCTCTTGTCCACATAAAAAAACCAGGACAACCGTTACAAAACATTCACCTCCAGAAGAATTACCTTAGACTTTTTACCCTGACAGGACACAAGCAGTTCGCCAGCAATACAAGGCGAATTATATGTAAGAGAAGCTGAGCGCTGCGAGTGTTAATACATCACACAGCGCTTCAGCTATAATACTGTCCAATGGGAGGATCTTTCGCGCCGGAAACTCCGCGATACTTCAACCCGGCGGAGTTTTTTCAACAACAGAAAACGAAAACTTTATTGATACATCAGGCGAACAAGTGACGAACGCGAAAACGGGATGTCAACGCCACGGTAAGCGTTGATACATCCCGCCCGCAGTGAGGTGTAAGGAGAGCAGTATGAACTGCGGGAGACAGTGAGGTGTGAGGAGAGCAGTGTGGGCTGTGGGAGGCAGTATGGTTTGAGGAGAGCTGTGGGGGGCAGTGAGGTGTGAGGAGAGGAGTATGGACTGTGGGAGGCAGTGAGGTGTGATGAGAGCAGTGTAAGCTTTGGTGGAGGGAACAGTAAGGTGTGAGGGGGTAAATGTGAGCTGTGGGAGGCAGTGAGGAGAGCAGTGTGAGTTGTGGGTGGTAGTGAGGTGTAAGGAGAGCAGTGTGAGCTGTGGGGGGCAGTGAGTTGTGAGAAGAGCAGTGATGGCTGAGGAGGGGGAGGGCAATGAGATATAGTGCGAAATGGAGAGAGCTATAAAGGGGTAATGATTTGTAAGCTTGCGAGCAGGGCCATCCTCCCCAGTTTGTTTTATCACTGTTGTTTCCAGTGCAGTTGTAAAGCGGAACAGAATACGCTGTGCTATATAAGAAACTATAAATATATAAATAATGATAACAATTTGGGAAGATACAGATGGACGTAACAGTAACAGATTTGGGGGAGGAGGCAATAATGTTGTGCCTGGGAACAGCTATTGGGTTTCTTAATATTTATCTGTAAAATTGCATTTGTATATTTGTGGTTTGTGTAAATGAAATGAATTATCTGAAATGATTGTCTGCTGTCATTTTAACAACACCCTCCTTTGCACAATGAACCTTTTCTCCCGAAATACTCTCTCAATTATACATTAAACTGTTCACAATGTTCTTTCAAATTTGCACTTTTACAATTCATTAGCGTACAGGGCTGATCATGTTGAAACATGCTTACTAAAGCGCTCAGGAGCTAATTCTAAGGCCGGTATTGAAGAGAAATTTGGACAACAGGTACTTCGCGATATTGAATAACTATACAATATAATTGCAACTAATAATTTACTCGAATAGTGCTACAGTTGCTAAGCCACCACTTTACTGAAGAACGCGCCACCAGCCACGTCTTTGGTCACCCGATCACTGGACCTCACCCCATGCGACTTTTGTGCCAGCTATTCTACCTAACATGTCTCCTTTTGCTACAGAGAATGTTTTTCTACAAATGGAAACTATTGTTGACCACAATGGAGGACACATTGAATAACTGTAGCACTTTTTAAGTGATGTGTATCTGCACATTACCTGCTGGTCAAATAAACTGTAACTCCTCTTCTCCTTTTTTCAATAAATGGCTTGCACACACTCGCAGCCTTGCGAGTCCACCAAACCCCGCCCGCCAAATGCGGGTCTGCCCGCCCGCCTCCTCTCGCAGCCTGTGTTCCCACGCAAAGGCTGCGAATGGAGGTTTAACATAAACATCTATTCGCATGATCCGGGGAACACCCACATCTCTCGATTTGTCCCCGACCGTCGAAAGATGTGGAAGGTGCACGCATATACAAGTGGCTTTCAAGTCATTTACATATGCGTGCACGCTGGGACAAAAATGGGCATGCAGGTGACATCCGGTGATGTCAGCTGCCTGCCCCCTGCACCCTTGTCACGGAGGAGGTGATTGTTGCCCTACCTCCGGCAAAGATCACGCAGTGGGTCCACTTTGCACTACCCTAGGCCACAAGGGTTCAGGCATCAGGCTTGTTGGCATCATTAGACATTAGGCCTGTGGTGATGATAGGCCAGGAGGCATAGGGAGTACTAGGCCCAAAAAGAGGATTGATAGGCAGCAATAGGCCTGGGGCATAGTGGGCACAAAACTCAAAGCTACAGTATTGTGTGGATTTCAGTTAAGTTGCCAATATCCCCGGGCAGCAAAAGGGTACAGTGCCCTGTGTGGTATCATATTGTTTAGTCAGTGTTATGGTAGTCTTAGGATCCAGGTATGGTAAGTTGGCGTTAGGCCATGGCATCTTAGGATGTGGCGCTAGGCCGCAGGTATTGTAAGTTGGCGTTAGGCCATGGCATCTTAGGATCTGGTGCTAGGCCGCAGGTATGGTAAGTTGGCGTTAGGCCATGGCATCTTAGGATCTGGTGCTAGGCCGCAGGTATGGTAAGTGGGCGCTAGGCCATGGCATCTTAGGATGTGGCGCTAGGCCGCAGGTATGGTAAGTTGGCGTTAGGCCATGGCATCTTAGGATTTGGTGCTAGGCCGCAGGTATGGTAAGTTGGCGTTAGGCCATGGCATCTTAGGATCTGGTGCTAGGCCGCAGGTATGGTAAGTTGGCGTTAGGCCATGGCATCTTAGGATCTGGTGCTAGGCCGCAGGTATGGTAAGTCGGCGTTAGGCCATGGCATCTTAGGATTTGGTGCTAGGCCGCAGGTATGGTAAGTTGGCGTTAGGCCATGGCATGTTAGGATTTGGTGCTAGGCCGCAGGTATGGTAAGTTGGCGTTAGGCCATGGCATCTTAGGATCTGGTGCTAGGCCGCAGGTATGGTAAGTTGGCGTTAGGCCATGGCATCTTAGGATCTGGTGCTAGGCCGCAGGTATGGTAAGTTGGCGTTAGGCCATGGCATCTTAGGATCTGGTGCTAGGCCGCAGGTATGGTAAGTCGGCGTTAGGACATGGCATCTTAGGATTTGGTGCTAGGCCGCAGGTATGGTAAGTTGGCGTTAGGCCATGGCATCTTAGGATTTGGTGCTAGGCCGCAGGTATGGTAGGTTGGCGTTAGGCCATGGCATCTTAGGATCTGGTGCTAGGCCGCAGGTATGGTAAGTTGGCGTTAGGCCATGGCATCTTAGGATATGGCACTAGGCCGGAGGTATGATAAGTTGGCATTAGGCAATGGCATCTTAGAATCCTGCGCTAGGCCACAGGTATGGTAAGCCGGCTGTTGTCAGGTACCGGACTCTCTGAATTCTGGTAAGCAGTCAGCATTACCCATTAAGGGTTGGCTGTGGTAAGTTAACATGTCCCCCAATAAAGGTAGGCTGTTGGCGAGGTGCCAGGGTGTTGGCGAGGTGCCTGGCTGTTGGTGAGGGTGGGCCGGTGAGTACTGTATGTTTGGAATTGTATAATTACAGCATGTGATGTTATTGCACTTTGTTTCCCATTGTGTTGCCTGTGTTACTGTGCAGGCCATATAATATAGAGGTAGCGGAGCTGCCCCAGACCTGAAGGCTGTGTGTTTGTGCTCTATTGCCGGTAACGGAAGCAGCACAGTCCAGCAGGAGGATGAGATAACAGCTGGTGAGAGTATATTGTGTATGTGTGTTGTTCCCCTATCCCATTACCTCTTTGGGTGCTTCAGTTCAGGGTCTCACCAGAAAGAGCACCCAGTTCAGGGACGGATTGGTCCGCCGGGTAACCGGGCCATTTCTCATTGGGCCAGCCCAAAACTCATTAAAATGGACCGGCCGTACTCCCCCTGGGCTGCCTAGGCCGCGGGTAGCAGCCGTGGCACTTTGCCTAAATCCAAAATGGCCACGGGATGGCTGGTGCACATGCACACAGCACCTCCCATGAGCCATCAAGCTGGTTCCCAGCTCCCGTTCCTCCTTCTTCTGGCTAGCAGAAAGAAGAACCAGAAGGTGAGCCCCCCCGCACATTACATATACATACACCGCCGCTGCCACCCCACACACTACTTACACCACCGCTGCCACTCGCCCCCCACCCCCACTACTTACACCGCCACCGCCACTCCCCCCCCCTGGGCCGGATTCAAGTCCCAATCCACCCCTGACCCAGTCTGAGGCCACATGTGCCTATGAGGACCAATCCCTAAACCCATTGGGGGGCAGACCTGCATAGTGTGCGTGCTCTCCATTACAGAATCCCACAGGAAGCACTTGTCTGCATCCGACCATTGGAGAAGCAACAACAGAGAACAAGTGGCATGAAGTAAGTGCCCAACCACTCCGGCACAGCAGCAGGCTCCTGCTCCACCCACCTCTCACCGTCCCACTGATGCCAGGCTAAAGAGCCGTGGTGCATAGTATTTTTAATCAATTTTGGGTTGGGGTATGGCTTTGCCCGAGGTGCCCACATCCCCTAGTACCCTGGCCCATCCCTACTTTGCAATAAAAATGAAACGTGCAAAACTAGACAAAAATCATCACAAAGCAGCTAGCAATAACAATTGTGACATGTTGCCATATTTTACCAGGTTCATAAATTACCTCTGTTGCTCCCCATATTAATTACCCCCGATGCCTGCCCCGTTCTGTGATTTATTTATGATTAGAATTGTAAGCACTCACCATGAATTAGATTGCTCGCAATAATTCACTGTCACTTGAATTGCTGTCCCCTTCAAGTTCACTGTCACTTGAATTGCTGTCCGCTTCAAGTTCACTGTCACTTGAATTGCTGTCCCCTTCATTCTCACTGTCACTTGAATTGCTGTCCCCTTCATTCTCACTGTCACTTGAATTGCTGTCCGCTTCATGTTCACTGTCACTTGAATTGCTGTCCCCTTCATGTTCACTATAACTTGAATTGCTGGCCCCTTCATGTTCACTAGAACTTGAATTGCTGGCCCCTTCATGTTCACTAGAACTTGAATTGCTGCCCCCTTCCTGTCCATGTTCACTGTGGTACTCTTTTATTTCACTGCTATGTGACAGGTGTGTATCCAGTTCTGCAGGAGGGAAGGACAACAGCACAGCGATGAATAACCACTGCGGTTACACATGAAATAACGTATACACAAATGCGCTACAAGAAATATCAATATTCTCTTAATATTGTTAGAGGAACAATGACACAAATCACATCCTGCATCCAAGCATTAATTACTACAATGGGAATCTGGTCAATGTAACATTAAACATGGATTCCTCTTATCTCCTGTCTGCACTTCCGAGAGTAGTATATTTGTATTATATATTGGGGGCTATTCTGGTTGATTCGCAAGGCTGCGATTTCGCAGCCTTGCGAGTTCACCAAACCCTGCCCAGCGAATGTTGGGACCCCCGCCAAGGCCAGCGCTACACGCTCAGCAGAGGATGCAAAGCAGGTAGGCGCCGGGCAGGAGAGGCGCTGTCCCTGCTCTGCATCCCCTGCTGTCCTCTGTGGCTGCCGGCTGCTGCTGCGCCTGTAACACTGCATGACAGGCAGCAGCGCTGGAGGTACATCAGGTCAGCAGTACAGACAAAAGGGGGCGGGGCTACATGGGCAGAGGGGCGGGGTTACACAGACAGAGGGGGCGGGGCTATGAGGGAGCAAGACTGAAGACACAGGAGAGGATGAGCTGCCAGGAGACTAAAGTGTGAGTGTACTATGTCGGTCACTGATGTGGGCATGTGCATAGATAGTGCTAATAATGTCAGCAACTGGTGTGGGCACGTATATAGGCAGCACTACTAATGTCGGCAACTGGTGTGAGCACGTGTATAGACAGCGATACTACTGTCGGCAACTGGTGTTAGCATGTATATAGGCAGCACTACTAATGTCGGCAGCACTACTAATGTCGGTGTGAGTACATGTATAGGCAGTGATACTACTGTCAGTAACTGGTGTAGGCATATGTATAAGCAGTGCTAGTACTGCCAGTAACTGGTGTGAGCATATGTATAGGCAGTGCTACTACTGTCAGCAACTGGTGTGAGCATATGGTTAGACAGTGCTACTGCTGTCGGCAACTGGTGTGGGCACGTGTATAGGCAGCGATACTAATGTCGGCAACTGGTGTGGACGTTATGTATAGGCAACACTGCTACTGTCAGTAACTGGAGTAAGCGTAATGTATAGGCAGCGCTACTACTGTCGGCAACTGGTGTGGGCTTTATGCATAGGCAGCGCTACTAATGTCGGCATTTGCTGTGGGCATGTGTGTAGGCAGTGCTACTAATGTCTGCAACTGGTGTGGGCATGTGTATAGGCAGCGATTCTACTGTCGGCAAATGGTGTGAGCATGTATATAAGCAGTGCAACTACTGTCGGCAACTGGTGTGGGCGTTATGAATAGGCATCGCTACTACTGTCGGCAACTGGTGTGGGCACGTGTATAGGCAGTGCTTCTTCTGTTGGCAACTGGTGTGGGCATATTTGTATAGGCAGTGCTACTAATGTCGGCAACTAGTGTTGGCATATGGTTATGCAGCGCTACTAATGTCGGCAACTGGTGTGAGTATGTGTATAGGCAGAGCTACTAATGTCAGCAACTGGTGTTGGTATATGGTTACGCAGCACTACAAATGTTGGCAACTGGTGTGAGTATGTGTATAGGCAGCGCTACTAATGCCGGCAACTGGTGTGGGCATGTGTATAGGCAGCGCTACTGCTGTCGGCAACTGGTGTGGGCACGTGTATAGGCAGCACTTCTGCTGTCGGCAACTGGTGTGGGCATATGGTTACACAGTGCTACTAATGTCGGCAACTGGTGTGAGCACTACGTATAAGCAGAGCAACTACTTTTGGCAACTGGTGTGGGCATTATGAATAAGCAATGCTACAAATGTGGGCATATGCAGGAGTACTCAGGGCATTAGGTGTAGCATAATGTGTGTCAATGTCATATGGGCATTATGGTGCATGGCATATTTTGTAAGGGGAATTGTGGTGTGTGGCATAATGTGTAATGGACATTATGGTGTGCTGCATATTGTGTAAGGGGCATCATGATGTGTGGCACAATGTATCATTTACATTACTGTGTGTGGTATAATGTGTAATGGGCATTGAGGTGTGAAGCATAATGTGTTATGGTGATTATGGTGTAATTGGTACTTTTATGTGACCACGCCGCTTCCCCATGAAGCCACCCTTTTACATTTTTGCACGCAAACTCTCCCTGCTTTTTAACTCACGGCACCAAAATGGCTAGTTACAGCTGTGTAAGGTGAATAATATTGTGCTATTATGTGGTGTAATTTGGAGTAGGAGTACTATTGTGTGGCCATTCCCCTTCCTTGTGAGATCACACGTTTTTCTTTCCGTGTGCACTGTCCCTTTGTAAAGCCTGGGTGGGCGCAAATTTATAGTTTCCAGGAGGGCGCCGAACCCCCTAGCCCCGCCCCCTCGCAGCGTGTGTTGGGAACACACGCTGCGAATGGATGTTTAACATAAACATCCATTTTGCATGCTGCGGGGAACATGCACATCATTCAATGGTCGGCAACCATTGAATGATGTGAAATGCCCACGTATATGTAAGGTTGCTCTGAGGCAACCTTACATACTGTATGCGTGCACCCTCTGGAGGGAATGGGTAGGCAGCTGACATCCGCTGATGTCAGCTGCCCGTCCCCCCCACCCGCATCACGACCTCATTAAAATGAGAATGACCAGCGTTCTCGTGGGAATTGCTATGAAACGCTGGATGTTCCCATATGGTAATGGGGCTGACCGCCGCCCCACGTCCCTCTCTTTCCCCCGCCCACTAGCCTGGGTGCGTGCACCTTGCGATACCACTATTTGCAGTGGGTGCACGCACCCAGTGCAGAAATGCGCACAGTTCGACCATCGAAGCAACCAGAATACCCTCCGTTGTGTATATTTGTATTATATATTGTGTATATTTGTATGATATATATATATAGGTACTCTTTACCTAGCACGGCGCCCACGATCTTGATCGTGGGCATCGTGAGGTAAAAAATCGCGTCGGTCGCGTTGTATGCGGGCTAAAGATGCCCGGACGCGACGCGACCGACGCGATGTCCACGATTTCCCATTGAAAACCATGTTAAACATGGACATTGCGTCGGTCGCGTCGCGGCCGGCCATAAATGTGCACACGATGGCCGCGACGCGATGCCCACGATTTGCCATAGGAATCAATGTTAAAAGGCCCGATGGACACAATTTTCATGTTAAATGGCTGAATGGACCCGATTTTAGCATAGGAAACAATGTTAAATGGGCCTTAGAGCCCAAATACTTACCCTGAACTCTGAAATGGCCACCCCAATTGTTTACGCCACCCCACGATCAACGTCAACCCGAAGCGTGGCGAGCGCAGCGAGCCCGCGAGGGGCGGCGGTACGCGTCCTCCGACCTTTTCATACCCCCACTATCCACGTCGGCGTGGAGTTGAGAATAGAATAGTGTGGCGAGCGCAGCGAGCCACCGAGCCCGAAGCGTGGCGAGCGCAGCGAGCCCCGCGAGGGGACGCGGATACCTTCACAGTTATACGCGTCCCCTCGCGGGCTTCACAGGTGTCCGTGGCGACGCGGACACCTGTGAAGCCCGCGAGGGGACGCGTTTACCTGTGAAGGTATCCGCGTCCCCTTGCGGGGCTCGCTGCGCTCGCCACGCTTCGGGCTCGGTGGCTCGCTGCGCTCGCCACACTATTCTATTCTCAACTCCACGCCGACGTGGATAGTAGGGCATGAAAAGGTCGGAGGACGCGTACCGCCGCCCCTCGCGGGCACGCTGCGCTCGCCACGCTTCAGGTTGACATTGATCGTGGGGTGGCGGTAACAACTGGGGGGGCCATTTCCCAGTCAAGGTTGCCTATTTGGCCTCTGTGGCCCATTTAACATTGTTTCCTATGGCCACATCGGGTCTATTGAGGCATTTAACAGTAAAATCGCGTCGGTCGGGCCATTTAACATTGATTGCTATGGGAAATCGGGTGCATCGCGTCGCGGGCATCGCGGGTACATTTATGGCCGGCCGCGACGCGACCGACGCGATTTCCATGTTTAACATGGGTTTCAATGGGAAATCGCGGGCATCGCGTCGGTCGCGTCGCGGCCAGACATAAATGTACCCGCGATGCCCGCGATGGGCGCCGTGATAGGTAAAGAGTACCTATATATATTGTGTATATTTGTATTATATATATATTGTGTATATTTGTATTATATATATATTGTATATATTGTGTATATTTGTATTATATATATATATATATATATATATATATTGTGTATATTTGTATTATATATTGTATACATTTGTACTATATATTGTGTATATTTGTAATATATATATATATATATATATATATATATATATATATATATATATATATATATATATATATATATATATATATAGCTGGATTCCACACTAGGTAGAAAGTGGTCTGCACACCAGTTTGCTTGATAGCTTTTTATATAGAAAAACAACAAGAACTTTTAAGCAAAGGGCATTTGATTGCGAAGTGGAACTTCATAAGTTCCACCGGCAACTCAAATTAAAGGATTTTTTCTTTAAACAACCCAGCACTAATAATCCCACTCCAATCTTTAAAAAGAAGAGTACCTTCGATCCCCCCAGTGCCAACCCTTCCATAGCCATCTTCATGAGATTGGTGAGGCGAGATCTCATACCTTACATTAATAGACAAAAAATGTCATTTTCCAATGTCACTGCCGTAGAGAAAGAGGCAATTAGGACCCTTAATTCCAACAAACAAATCATTATACGAGCAGCTGACAAAGGTGGAGGAGTGGTGGTCATGAATATGTGTGACTACGTCACTGAGGTCAAACGTCAGCTTGCTGACACCCAATGTTATAAAGCCCTCCGATATGATCCCACTCCAGCTTATGCGAAGGAACTTGATAGCATTCTATCAATGGGTGTGACTAATGGTTGGATCGACGATGCGACGTGTGAGTTTCTAACACAGTTGTATCCAGTCACCCCATTGATCTACATGCTACCAAAAATACACAAGACCCTCCATAAACCACCGGGGAGACCGATCATCTCCTCCAGAAACTCATTATGCCAGAATCTGTCCCAGTCAGGGGTTAAAGTGAGGGGGAACTGGGTGGAACTGAGTTCCAGCACCTCTATTGGTAGGGGGAACTGAGTTCCACCTGTATCACAGCCCTGAACAGTAATTCCAACAGAAAAGCCTGTCCAAGTCATTTCTTCTGGCGTATGTGATGTCATGCCATCACCACCGCTGAAGTGAAGAAGTGCCACTAAGAGGAGCAGGCTCTGTACATGCTGAAGACCGGGTGAGAGGGGGCTGGAGGGACTCAGAGGCGGGGAAGGGAAGCTGCTGGAGAAACACAGGGCATGGAGCTGCTGAGGGACATGGACAGTGAGCTGCGGGAGGGACACAGGGCATGGAGCTGCTGAGGGACATGGACAGTGAGCTGCTGGAGGGACACAGGGCATGGAGCTGCTGAGGGACATGGACAGTGAGCTGCTGGAGTGACACAGACAGATGTGTATAAGCAGCACAGCTGTGGACATTATGTGTATAAGGGGCACTACTGTGTGATTTAATATGAATCAAGGGCACTACATCCGGTGAAATGTGTCCCTTTATGGGAGGTAGGGCACAAATTCCCTGACACTGGTCTAGGCGCTGCCCAATTGGGGGGTGGGGGTGCTTGCCGTTGTTAGGGAAGGGAGTTCCACCACTTCTCCAGGACCACTTTAAGCCCTGGTCCCAGTACGTCGATTTTTATCTTCAAACTGTAGTGACTGACATCGATTGTATCCTTAAAGATACCACGGACTTTTTGGTCCGCATCGAAAAAAAATTGGTAGCATACCACCGAACACTTTGCTAGTTACTTGTGACATTAATAGCCTGTACACCAACATAGGACATGAAGCAGGGACAGATGCTATCAAACGCATTATTACAGAGAATCCAGCGTACAAGGGTCCTCCGGTTGAGTATTTTTTGTTGTTGATTAATTTCATTTTGCATAAGAACTATTTTTTATTTGATAACTCTTTTTTTCTGCAACTACAGGGCACGGCCATGGGCTCTAACATGGCCCCGGCCTATGCCAACTTGTTTATGCACGATTACGAAACATCTTTCATTTTGAACAACAGAACATTCTCTAGATTTATTTCATCTTATGTTCGTTTTATCGACGATATTTTTTTTCTTTGGACCGGAGGCCCTGAGAAACTGGATCTCTTTATTAAGTACTTGAATGGATTGCCTGGCACCATCAGACTCTCACACGAGAGTAGTCCCACTAATATTTGTTTTCTTGATGTGGATGTTCATGTTGATCAAAATATTTTGAGCACTTCCATTTATAGAAAACCGACGGACACCAACTCTATTCTTCGAGCTGAGAGTTTTCATCCGCCCACCCTCAAGAAGGGGTTGCCATACTCTCAGCTACTGAGGGTGGTGAGGATTACCTCAAATGACACTAAACTACCTTCAGCGTTACAAAGTATGGGTAATGACTTTATTGCCAGAGGCTACGATAAGAAGGAAGTCAAGAAAGCCATCGAAAAATGCCTCCTACTGGATAGGGACACCCTATTGAAACAACCTAAGAGGGACAAGACAATCCAGAGGATGATTTTTCCTACCACATACTCGATAGCATCATCAAAACTTCGAAAAAGTGGTACTAGAGCACTGGCACATACTAGAATCCGATCCTATCATGAGCACTTTTTGCAGTGAGAAACCTTTATTTGCCTATAAACGGAGCAGTAATTTCAAGGACCAGATCACATTCTCCGATATCAGTCCAGCCCCCAGTAGAGGGACGTGGCTGGGAGGCAGAAATGGTGCATTTAAGTGCAGCGGCTGTGTGAACTGTCAGTATCTTATCACAGGCGATACCTTCTCTGATACAAGAACAGGAGTCAAATTTAAATTAAAGCACCGAATGAACTGCGACAGCAAGTTTGTCGCATATGTAATTGTATGTTCATGTCAATATTTGTATGTGGGCAAAACTATTCGGATGCTTAAAGAGCGAATAGCGATGCATCGCTCATCCATCAAAAAAGCCATGACGACCAGGGATCATACAACGCCGCCTGTTGCCAGGCATTTCTATGAAGCTGGCCACAATATTAAGGATTTTAGATTTATGCCGTTACACCATATTAAGTCACCAAAAAGAGGTGGTGACCGTCACCTTTCCTTATTACAAAAGGAATGTGAGTTTATCTATAATCTGAACTCTTTAGCACCCAATGGGTTAAATGAAGAACTCAATATGAACGTTTTTCTGTAAGTGGGACTACCAGTGTGAGAGCATGTGTTATTTTCAGTGCGATCCAATTGTTGCATGATTCAGATTACTTGTTATTTTTGATTGCTCATGATTCAATGTTTTTTGTCTGGCTATAATACGCTGTCATGTGTCAATAATCAGTGCCATTTGAATCACACGGTGTGGAATATGTCCCCATTCTGGGACTTGTATATATTTTCTTTATTGAAATTTTTTTTTCACATACTTGCTGTTATCACGATATCACTTGGTGATGGTTTCCCCAAGAGCCAACTGGAGGTGACCGATAATCTATTCAAACTATTAATCCTCCCTGTACTATAAACTATGATCCTTGATCTTGCCCTTCATGATTATTTAATTCATGGCACGGTATCTTATTCTTCTTTTTACACCTCTATGCCGAGACTGGAGCCGGAGACATGGCCGTGCGTTCCACGGTCAGGCTCTGTGCGGTCCAGCGGCCGGAAGTGACGTACTGCTAACAGACTCGACTACGGACGGCGCTGATCTCACTGTGTAGTGTGTGATGCGCCAGATCCCGGTCTTGAGACTGCGCTGGTATCGTCACCTGTTCTTCGCTTACATAAGCGTGGTGTGTTTATATTTAATAAGTGCCATTTGATTGAGCTGGGAGACCCGGACCGGAAGCGGAAGTGCGTGTCACGGAGGCTTCATGCGTTCCAGGGTCCCAGCACTTCCTTGAACGGGGCAGGTAAGGTAAAATCATTACAGGTGAGGTGTGTTTGTTTGATTTTGGCGCCACCTGAGGCTCTATATATGTGGCAGCTAATGCATTCAGGCTTATACCCTTGACAAAGGTTGTAGCACCACCGAAACAGGCTGTCGGGTAATCTGCTGGAAGCTGGTGACGGGTGTCCGTAGTTCACTTTATTTGCAGTGATGGACCAATGATAAGTACCTGTACCTTTCATTTTTGAAATATCTAGTATGTTGCCATGTGCAGTTGTCTATTTCCTCTTGGAATTTTTTCTTGTTGTTTTTCTATATAAAAAGCTATCAAGCAAACTGTTGTGCGGACCACTTTCTACCTAGTGTGGAATCCAGCTATATGACATTGTTTATGTGTTCTGGCACCCAAAATTAACCCTTGGAGCAGTGTGCGGTTTCTCAACTGTAAATATATATATATATATATTGTGTATATTTGTATTATATATTGTGTATATTTGTATTATATATATATATATATATATTGTGTATATTTGTATTATATATTGTGTATATTTGTACTATATATTGTGTATATTTGTATTATATATTGTGTATATTTGTATTATAGGTACTTGTGTAATATCTGGGCGTCCGATTTTTGATCGGGTCGGAAAAATCGCGTTGATCGCATCGCGACCAAATCGCATGCGATGCGATGCGATCAATGTGATTTTTCATAGGATTCAATGTTAAAATGGTCCTGTTCATATCCCCACTATCCAAGTGGGCATAGAGTTGACTTTATATAGCCCGAAGCGTGGCGAGGGAACGCGGAACACATTTTAAGTAATCCGCGTCCCCTCGCGGGGCTCGCTGCGCTTGCCACGCTATATAAAATCAACTTGGATAGTGGGGAAATGAACAGGACCATATTAACATTGAATCCTATGGAAAATCGCGTCCATCGCATATGAATGTATGCCTTAAGTTAAGGCATACAATCAATCGCATCGGGCGCCCAGATATTACACAAATACCATATTATATATTGTGTATATTTGTATTATATATTGTGAATATTTGTACTATATATTGTGTATATTTTGTTTGTATTATATATATATATTTGTATTGCTTTGTAATGTCTGTGTGGTGGCAGGAACCTCTCTGAATTGGATTGGTCACTGGTTAGACAATGTCTAGGTCGACAGTCACTAGATCGACACCTTTAAATGGTTAACATACCCAAGGTCGACATACTGACAAACTTACCGTGCAGCACTACAAACATGCGTATCTTTCCAAAGGAACCAACGTATTTCATTCCTATAGATGACAAAGAACAATTACTGTATGTCTCTTACTGTATATTTCAGAACATGTTTTAAACATTGACAAAATGTAATGAGCTACAAATGCAGAAGACATACCAGGAGCCAGGCCAGACTAATATGGTGCTCCAGGCAGGATTGTGTCTAGTACCCCCCAACCCCCATGCACGCTCAGGAAAAAGTGGCATGGACACATGGAAGGGGCATGGTTTCCCAGATTGGCGTGGCCCCATTGTGCTATGCCCCCCTTCCCCCATTGGCCCTTATTCAGATCTGATTGCAGTACAAATTTGTTTGAAAAATGGGCAAAACCATGTGCACTGCAGGTGGGGCAGATGTAACATGTGCAGAGAGAGTTAAAGTGTCTCTCCAATCCCAGGTCACACAAGTATCTCTCCAACCTCAGCTCACACAAGTGTCTCTCCAACCTGAGCTCACACAAGTGTCCCTCCAACCTCAACTCACACAAGTGTCTCTCCAACCTGAGCTCACACAAGTGGCTCTCCAGCCCCAGCTCACACAAGTCTCTGCAACCCCAGCACACACAAGTGTCTCTCCAGCCCCAGCGCACACAAGTGTCTCTCCAGCCCCAGCTCACATTGTGATTGCAGTACAAATTTGTTTGGAAAATGGGCAAAACCATGTGCACTGCAGGTGGCTCACACAAGTGTCTCTCCAACCTGAGCTCACACAAGTGGCTCTCCAGCCCCAGCTCACACAAGACTCTCTTCAACCTCAGCTCACACAAGTCTCTTCAACCTCAGCTCACACAAATGTCTCTACAGCCCCAGCTCACACAAGTGTCTCGACAGCCCCAGCTTACACAAGTGTCTCTCCAGCCCCAGCTTACACAAGTCTCTCCAACCCCAGCGCATACAAGTGTCTCTACAGCCCCAGCTTACACAAGTGTCTCTCCAGCCCCAGCTCACACAAGTCTCTCCAACCCCAGCGCATACAAGTGTCTCTACAGCCCCAGCTTACACAAGTGTCTCTCCAGCCCCAGCTTACACAAGTCTCTCCAACCCCAGCGCATACAAGTGTCTCTCCAGCCCCAGCTTACACAAGTGTCTCTCCAGCCCCAGCTTACACAAGTGTCTTTACAGCCCCAGCTTACACAAGTGTCTCTACAGCCCCAGCTTACACAAGTGTCTCTCCAGCCCCAGCTCACACAAGTCTCTCCAACCCCAGCGCATACAAGTGTCTCTACAGCCCCAGCTTACACAAGTGTCTCTCCAGCCCCAGCTTACACAAGTCTCTCCAACCCCAGCGCATACAAGTGTCTCTCCAGCCCCAGCTTACACAAGTGTCTCTCCAGCCCCAGCTTACACAAGTGTCTTTACAGCCCCAGCTTACACAAGTGTCTCTACAGCCCCAGCTTACACAAGTGTCTCTCCAACCCCAGCTCACACAAGTGTCTCTAAAAGGTAAAACCTGGTTTAATACTGTATATCCCTTTTGCATGAACAGCAGGCGGAGTGATGAGCAGGTTGGGGTATACATAAAGACACTGAGGGGTAAATTTACTAAGATGGGAATTCTAATTCACATAGGATGTTGCTATGGGCAACCAATCAGAATCTACTTTTTTTTTTAATTTAGCCCCCTCTAGAAGATAGTAGACAGGATCTGATTGGTTGCCAATAGCAACATCCCATGTGAAGTAGAATTCCCATCTTAATAAATTTCCCCCTCATTGTCTTTATGTATACCCCAACCTGCTCATCACTCCGCCCGCTGTTCATGCAAAAGAGATACAGTATTAAACCAGGTTTGACCTTTTAGTGTCCATCACTGTACAGTATCTCTCCAATCCCAGCTCACAGCTTCTACCCCAGCCAACACAGGTGTCTCTCCCGCCCCATCCCACACAAGTGTCTTTCAAGGTCCAGCTCACGCAAGTCTCTTTCCAGCCCCAGAACACACAAGTCTTTCTCCAGCTCACACAAGTGTCTGCCCAGGCCCAGCCCACACAAGTGTCTCTCCATCCACAGCCCACACAAGTGTCTCTCCAGCCCCAGCCCACACAAGTGTCTCTCTCCAGTCTCAGCTCACACAAGTGTCTCTCTCCAGCCCCAGCTCAAATGAGTGTCTCTCTAGCCCACAAAAGTGTCTCTCCAGCCACAGTCAACACAAATGTCTTTCCAACCCTTGCTTACACAAGTCTCTCTCCAGCCCCAACTCACACAAGAATCGGTCCAACCCATACTTGCCTACTTTAGAAAACTAGTTTCAGGGAGATTATAGTTGGTAACAGAATTTTGCAAAGCGCCCCATTGAGGGGGCGTGTCATGCTCCACCCAAAGGGCATGTCTAGTTCCATATATGGAGAGATTATGAAAACAGATTGTGAACATGGTACCTAGAAGCGTGGGGGTGTAATTTAAAATTACTTATCTACAAATGTAGATGAGCCCCAAAGCAGTTAGTAAGAGCTACTATTCTTGCTAAAGTGCTGGGAAATGGTGCTGATGATTCAGTGTATATGTATCTATCTCTCATTCCCTTTTTCCCCAAAAACAAAACAGTGTAATGTGGGCTAGGTGACATGAGGGAAAATGCTAAACTAATGAGGGAGAGAGGGAGATTGCTGCTATTCCAGGGAGTCTCCTGCAGAATGCAGGAGGGTAGGCAACTATGGTTCAGCCCCAACTCACACAAGTGTCTCTCCAGCCCACACAAGTGTCTATCCAGCACCAGCCCACACAAGTGTCTCTCCAGTCCCAGCCCACACAAGTGTCTCTCCAGCCCCAGCTCACACAAGTGTCTCTCCAGCCCCAACTCATACAAGTGTCTCTCCAGCCCACACAAGTGTCTCTCCAGGCCCAGCCAACACAAGTGTCTCTCCAGCCCCAGCCCACACAAGTGTCTCTACAGCCCCAACTCACACAAGTGTCTCTCCAGCCACAGTCAACACAAGTGTCTCACCAGCCCCAGCCCACACAAGTGTCTCTCCAGTCCCAGCTGCCACTAGTGTCTCTCCAGCCCCAGTCCACACAAGTGTCTCTCCGGCCCCAGCCCACACAAGTGTCTCTTCAGTCCCAGCCCACACAAGTGTCTCTTCAGCCCCATCCCACACAAGTGTCTTTCAAGGTCCAGCTCACGCAAGTCTCTTTCCAGCCCCAGAACACACAAGTCTTTCTCCAGCTCACACAAGTGTCTGCCCAGGCCCAGCCCACACAAGTGTCTCTCCATCCACAGCCCACACAAGTGTCTCTCCAGCCCCAGCCCACACAAGTGTCTCTCTCCAGTCTCAGCTCACACAAGTGTCTCTCTCCAGCCCCAGCTCAAATGAGTGTCTCTCTAGCCCACAAAAGTGTCTCTCCAGCCACAGTCAACACAAATGTCTTTCCAACCCTTGCTTACACAAGTCTCTCTCCAGCCCCAACTCACACAAGAATCGGTCCAACCCATACTTGCCTACTTTAGAAAACTAGTTTCAGGGAGATTATAGTTGGTAACAGAATTTTGCAAAGCGCCCCATTGAGGGGGCGTGTCATGCTCCACCCAAAGGGCATGTCTAGTTCCATATATGGAGAGATTATGAAAACAGATTGTGAACATGGTACCTAGAAGCGTGGGGGTGTAATTTAAAATTACTTATCTACAAATGTAGATGAGCCCCAAAGCAGTTAGTAAGAGCTACTATTCTTGCTAAAGTGCTGGGAAATGGTGCTGATGATTCAGTGTATATGTATCTATCTCTCATTCCCTTTTTCCCCAAAAACAAAACAGTGTAATGTGGGCTAGGTGACATGAGGGAAAATGCTAAACTAATGAGGGAGAGAGGGAGATTGCTGCTATTCCAGGGAGTCTCCTGCAGAATGCAGGAGGGTAGGCAACTATGGTTCAGCCCCAACTCACACAAGTGTCTCTCCAGCCCACACAAGTGTCTATCCAGCACCAGCCCACACAAGTGTCTCTCCAGTCCCAGCCCACACAAGTGTCTCTCCAGCCCCAGCTCACACAAGTGTCTCTCCAGCCCCAACTCATACAAGTGTCTCTCCAGCCCACACAAGTGTCTCTCCAGGCCCAGCCAACACAAGTGTCTCTCCAGCCCCAGCCCACACAAGTGTCTCTACAGCCCCAACTCACACAAGTGTCTCTCCAGCCACAGTCAACACAAGTGTCTCACCAGCCCCAGCCCACACAAGTGTCTCTCCAGTCCCAGCTGCCACTAGTGTCTCTCCAGCCCCAGTCCACACAAGTGTCTCTCCGGCCCCAGCCCACACAAGTGTCTCTTCAGTCCCAGCCCACACAAGTGTCTCTTCAGCCCCAGCCCACACAAGTGGCTCTCCAGTCCCAGCTCACACAAGTGTCTCTCCAGACCCCAGCTCATACAAGTGTCTCTCCAGCCCCAGCTCACATAAGTCTCTCTCCAGTTCCAGCTCACACAAGTCTCTCTACAGCCCCAGCCCACACAAGTGTCTCTCCGGTCCCAGCCCACACAGGTGTCTCTCCAGCCCCAGCCCACACAAGTGGCTCTCCAGTCCCAGCTCACACAAGTGTCTCTGCAGACCCAGCTCACACAAGTGTCTTTCCAGCCTCAGCTTGCATGAGTGTCTCTCCAGCCCCAGCTCACACGAGTGTCTCTCCTGCCCTAGCCCACAAAAGTGTCTCTCCTGCCCCAGCCCACAAAAGTGTCTCTCCAGCCACAGTCAACACAAGTGTCTATCCAGTGCGAGCCCACACAAGTGTCTGTCTAACCCCCGCTCACAAAAGTGTCTCGGAAGCCTCATACCATACAAGTGTCTCAGAAGCCCCAGCTCACACAAGTGTCTCAAAAGCCCCAGCTCACACAAGTGTATTGAAAGCCTTATTCAACACAAGTGTCTATCCAGCCCGAGCCCACACAAGTGTCTGTCTAACCCCTGCTCACAAAAGTGTCTCGGAAGCCTCATTCCATACAAGTTTCTCAAAAGCCCCAGTTTACAAGTGTCTCAAAAGCCCCAGCTCACACAAGTGTCTCTCTAACCCCAGCTCACACAAGTGTCTCGAAAGCCCCAGCTCACACAAGTGTCTCTCCAGCTTCCACAATTGTCTCTAGAAACCCTGGCTCACACAAGTGTTTCCTCAGCCCCAGCTTACACAAGTGTCTCTCTAGCCCCAGCTTACACAAGTGTTTCTCAAGCCCCAACTCACACAAGTGTCTCTCCAACCCCAGCTCACACAAGTGTTTGTTCAGCCACAGCTTACACAAGTGTCTCTCCAGCCCCAGCTTACACAAGTGTCTCTCCAGCCCCAGCTCCCACAAGTGTCTCTCCAGCTCCCACAAGTATCTCGCCAGCCCCAGCTTACACAAGTGTCTCTCTAACCCCAGCTCACACAAGTGTCTCGAAAGCTCCAACTCACACACAGGTTTCACAAGTGTCTCAGAAGCCTCAGTCCACACAAGTGTCTCAGAATCCTCAGTCTACACAAGTGTCTCAAAAGCCCCAGCTCACACAAGTGTCTCGAAATCCCCAGTTCACATAAGTGTCTCAAAAGCCCCAGCTCACACAAGTGTCTCGAAATCTCTAGCCCACCCAAGTGTCTTGAAAGCCCCAAGCCACACAAGTGTCTCAAAAGCCCCAGCCCACACAAGTGTCTCGAAAGCACTAGCAAACACAAATGTCTCGAAAAGCTCCAGCCCACAAAAGTGTCGCGAAAGCCCCAGATCCAGAACATTGTTACCATAGTGCACACTATGGGGGAAATTTACTAAAGGAGATTTGTAAAAAATAGGTGTATTTGTATCCAGAAATACACTTATTATTGACATTTACTATCCCAAAAATACGGCAATTCGTATTCGTATTGATAGCACATCAATACGACTACGAACTGCCGTATTTTCGGGATAGTAAATGTCAAAAATAGGTGTATTTCTGGATACAAATACACCTATTTTTTTTTACAAATTTCCCCCTATACAGTATATCAAACAACATAATTAATCCCTGAAGACTCTGGTGCCAGTCCACCCAAGTGTCTCTCCAGTCCCAGCCCACACAAGTGTCTCTCCAGCCACCACACTTACCTTCTCTTTCAGCTGCCCACCACAGCAGCTCCTTTAACTTGCCTGTATCAGCAATGCTGCATGATGTCATACCATTAAACATGCTGGACCACAATGAACAATGAGAAAAACTTTATTGCATCTGGTACTGCCAGTGCATTAAAGCTACATCAGCTACAGTGGATGCAATGAAGGTCAACAGCCTAAAATTGATAATTAGTATTTAGATGTCCAACCTGCCCGTTGTGCCTGGGCTTTTCTGGTAAACCCTAGGCATTTGCCTATTCTGCCTATGTCTAAGGCATATGTATTGGATATATTGGTTTTGGATATAGACAGTGCTACAGTACATACAGGTTGGCTGACCGCTGTTGAACTGATAAAGGATGTATTGGAGCCAAAACTGTAAGCTCATCCTCACCCAATCACCCAATCTCTGGTGGGAGGTGCAGTGGCATGAGTTGTGTCATTGATAGTGAGGGTTTGGCAGGGGCACATCAAGAGGGAGGAGGTACAGTATCTGTCCGAGCATCCTCCTCTCTGGACTAGAGTCACTAAGAGGCCCTAGCACTGTTCCAGAGTCTACTGCACATGTGCAGGTCTCTGCCGGAGCCATTTTCCCTGTGATTTTCCTACTGGGCACTTGTGAAACACCAGGAAAATGGTGACCGCTCCAGTCTCTTTGTGGTTTCTGCAGCCCTGTGTGGGACTCCTGAGGACAAGTATTAAAAACATGTGTACGGAGTGTGCAGTGTGGATCCCCTTGGGCCTTTGGGGCTCGAGTGCACCACATTATAGATACGCCAGTATGGGCCACGGTTACAAGATTCACAGAAAATAAATTAAATCAGCCCCTCGGGAAGTGGGCAGATGGGAGTATTTGTCTGGCCTACTGTCTAAGGTTCACAGGTTTGGGTGGAGTGTGCCTGGACCGCCCTTACGTAGCAGGCATTGTCATCATCTGGACTGCCCTTACACAGCAGGCATTGTCATTAGCTGTACTGCCCTTATACAGCAGGCATTTTCATCAGCTGGACTGCCCGTACGCAGCAGGCATTGTCATCAGCCGAACCCCCCTTACGTAGCAGTCATTGTCATCAGCTGGACCGCACTTATGCAGCAGGAGTTGTCAACAGTGGGACCAGACTTACGTAGCAGGCGTTGTCATCAGCTGGACCGCCCTTACACAGCAGGAGTTTTCATCCTCTGGACCACCCTTACACAGCAGGCATTGTCATCAGCAGGACCACCCTTACGCAGCAGGTATTGTCATCAGCTAGACCATGGGTCCTCAAACTGCGGCCCTCCAGATGTTGTGAAACTACAAATCCCAGCATGCCTTGCCACCGTTTTGCTATGACGGAGTGTTAAAACTGTGGCAAGGCATGCTGGGATTTGTAGTTTCACAACATCTGGAGGGCCGCAGTTTGAGGACCCATGAGCTAGACCAACCTTACACAGCAGGCGTTGTCATCCGCAGGACCACTCTTACGCAGCAGGCATTGTCATCAGCTGGCCACCCTTATGCAGAAGGCATTGTCATCAGTAGGACCACCCTTACGTAGCAGGCATTGTCATCAGCTACCACCCTTACGCAGCAGGCATTGTCATCAGCTGGACCACCCTTACGCAGCAGGCATTGTCATCAGCAGGACCACCCTTACGTAGCAGGCGTTGTCATCAGCAGGACCACCCTTAAACAGCAAGCATTGTCATCAGCTGGATCACCCTTATGCAGCAGGCATTGTCATCAGCAGGACCACTCTTACGCAGCAGGCATTGTCATCAGCTGGACCACCCTTACGCAGCAGGCATTGTCATCAGCTGGACCACCCTTACGCAGCAGGCATTGTCATCAGCAGGACCACCCTTACGTAGCAGGCATTGTCATCAGCTACCACCCTTACGCAGCAGGCATTGTCATCAGCTGGTCCACCCTTACGCAGGAGGCATTGTCATCAGCAGGACCACCCTTACGTAGCAGGCGTTGTCATCAGCAGGACCACCCTTAAACAGCAAGCATTGTCATCAGCTGGATCACCCTTACGCAGCAGGCATCGTCATCAGCTACCACCCTTATGCAGCAGGCATTGTCATCAGCAGATCCACCCTTACGCAGCAGGCATTGTCATCAGCAGATCCACCCTTACGCAGCAGGCATTGTCATCAGCAGGACCGCACTTATGCAGCAGGCGTTGTCATCAGCAGGACCACCCTTACGCAGCAGGTATTGTCATCAACAGGACCGCCCTTACACAGCAGGCGTTGTCATCAGTTGGACCACCCTCACATAGCAGGCATTGTCATCAGCTGGACCACCCTTACGCAGCAGGCATTGTCATCAGCAGGACCGCCCTAACACAGCAGGCGTTGTCATCAGCTGGACCACCCTTACGCAGCAGGCATTGTCATCAGCAGGACCACCCTCACATAGCAGGCATTGTCATCAGCTGGACCACCCTTACGCAGCAGGCATTGTCATCAGCAGGACCACCCTTACACAGCAGGAGTTGTCATCAGCAGGACCACCCTCACATAGCAGGCATTGTCATCAGCTGGACCACCCTAACACAGCAGGCATTGTCATCAGCAGGACCACCCTTACGTAGCAGGCGTTGTCAACAGCTGGGCCGCCCTTACACAGCAGGCATTGTCATCAGCTGGACGGCCCTTACGTAGCAGGCGTTGTCATCAGCTGGGCGCCCTTACACAGCAGGCGTTGTCATCAGCAGGACCACCCTTACGTAGCAGGCGTTGTCATCAGCTGGGCCGCCCTTACACAGCAGGCGTTGTCATCAGCAGGACCACCCTTACGTAGCAGGCATTGTCATCAGCAGGACCACCCTTACACAGCAGGCATCGTCATCAGCTGGACCACCCTTATGCAGCAGGCATTGTCATCAGCAGGACCACCCTTACGCAGCAGGCATTGTCATCAGCAGGACCGCCCTTACGTAGCAGGCGTTGTCATCAGCTGGGCGCCCTTACACAGCAGGCGTTGTCATCAGCAGGACCACCCTTACACAGCAGGCATTGTCATCAGCTGGACGGCCCTTACGTAGCAGGCGTTGTCATCAGCTGGGCGCCCTTACACAGCAGGCGTTGTCATCAGCAGGACCACCCTTACGTAGCAGGCGTTGTCATCAGCTGGGCCGCCCTTACACAGCAGGCATTGTCATCAGCAGGACCACCCTTACGTAGCAGGCATTGTCATCAGCAGGACCACCCTTACGTAGCAGGCATTGTCATCAGCAGGACCACCCTTACACAGCAGGCATCGTCATCAGCTGGACCACCCTTATGCAGCAGGCATTGTCATCAGCAGGACCACCCTTACGTAGCAGGCATTGTCATCAGCAGGACCACCCTTACACAGCAGGCATCGTCATCAGCTGGACCACCCTTATGCAGCAGGCATTGTCATCAGCTGGACCACCCTTACGTAGCAGGCATTGTCATCAGCAGGACCACCCTTACACAGCAGGCATGGTCATCAGCAGGACCACCCTTACGCAGCAGGCATTGTCATCAGCAGGACCACCCTCACACAGCAGGCATTGTCATCAGCTGGACCGCCCATACACAGCAGGCATCGTCATCAGCTGGACCACCCTTATGCAGCAGGCATTGTCATCAGCAGGACCACCCTTACACAGCAGGCATTGTCATCAGCTGGACCGCCCTTACGTAGCAGGCATGGTCATCAGCTGGACCGCCCTTACGTAGCAGGCATGGTCATCAGCTGGACCGCCCGTACGCAGCAGGCATTGTCATCAGCTGGACGCAGGAATAAGTGAATGTTGTATGTTGGGGGTAGGGGGGCACACCCCATTGCAGAAAGGGGCTAGCACCTGCTCTATAAGTAAGATAAAGTAGCAGCCAATCAGCTTCTGTCATGTTGCAGGCTGTGTACGAAGAATGACAGGAGCTGGACGGGCTGCTACTTTACTTCTCTCTGAGATATGATACATTTTCCTCCAGATGATGGATCATCTGTACTGTCATTGTCACATAAGCTGCAATGGCTGAAAACATCTATATACTGTATGTTGTATATTTGTACATCTAGTATTAATGTAGAAGAGATATCTTACCTTTACACTTGTACTCCTGCAGAATGAATACAAATTAGATATTAGACTTTACAGACACCAAATGCCCAACTAAAAGCACAGAGAATGTTCATAATGAACAAATAATGGGAATCCTACTGATCGCCATGGATATAACGCAGCCTTACACCTGGGCTCTGCTATCAAATCTCCGTAGGAGCTAGAAGCATATACAGTAACAACAGCTATACCACATTATTATTTATTAGCACTCATAATTGTGATAGAAATAACATTGTGTTATATAAGTTTTAAATCGATGTTGTTCAACTAATAAATCATAAAGAAACCCTGACAATTTCTGAGACAATTTTGGAAATATTAGCCAGTTGCCATATGCATGCTGCGCTGGATTATGCATACTGCGTCAACACGCTGGGCAGCCATAGGTGCACCTGCACACTGGATACCTGGTGCTGTAAGTAACTTTTTGTGACATGGTTAAACTTACTGTATTATTCTATATTATCCATCCCTGATTCTCCTGGAGCCCCCTCCACAATTGAGGAATAAACCATGTCTATTCCTCAATGTGGTCCATTGTTAGAGCAATGACAGACCACTGTCCTGAGTCCCCAAGTAGGGCATTGTCACTATACAGTACATGCCCATACAAGCATAGCAGGGATGAAGAGCTTCTCCTACCCCATGTGGGGCGTCACTGTACAGTACATGCTCCTACCAGCAGAGCAGGGGAGCAGAGCATCTCCTACCCCATGTGGGGCATCACTGTACAGTACATGCCCATACCAGGCAGCAGAGCAGGGGTGAAGAGCATCTCCTACCCCATGTGGGGTGTCACTGTACAGTACATGCCCATACCAGCAGAACAGGGGTGAAGAGCTTCTCCTACCCCAGGTGGGGTGTCACTGTACAGTACATGCTCATACCAGCAGAGCAGGGGAGCAGAGCTTCCTCTACCTCATGTGGGGTGTCGCTGTACAGTACATGCCCATACCAGGCAGCAGAACAGGAGTGCAGAGCTTCTCCTACCCCATGTGGGGCGTCACTGTACAGTACATGCCCATACCAGCAATGCAGGGGAGCAGAGCTTCTCCTACTCCATGTGGGGTGTCAGTGTACAGTACATGCCCATACCAGCAGAACAGGAGTGCAGAGCTTCTCCTACCCCATGTGGGGCGTCACTGTACAGTACATGCCCATACCAGCAGAGCAGGGGAGCAAAGCTTCTCCTACCCCATGTGTGGTGTCAGTGTACAGTACATGCCCATACCAGCAGAGCAGGGGAGCAGAGCTTCTCCTACCCCATGTGGGGCGTCACTGTACAGTACATGCCCATACCAGCAGAACAGTGGGGGAAGCGCTTCTCCTACTCCATGTGGAGCGTCACTGTACAGTACATGCCCATACCTGCAGAGCAGGGGAGCACTGGTGAGTGTGAAGAACTGACAGGGTTCTCAGGCCTCAGGGATGGAGGAGGCACAAGAAGAACTCTGTAGCTGGAGTTATCATTGTACTGGTTCTGAATGATACTCAGCGATGCCCCCATGCTGGTCTGTATCACCGCTGATGTGATTATGGAGAGACAACACTGAGATCTGAAACCAGGCTCTTATCCATTGTGATCCTTCATTGCGTGACAGGATAATTACCTTCAGAGATTCATAGCTGTTGTCATCTGCAGAATAAATATTTAAAAGTTATATTTATGAAACAAGAGGAAGAGCATACTTGTCTATTTTTGAAAACTAGTTTCAGGGAGATTATAGCAGGGTTGCCGACTTTCACAGTCTCCTCTCCAGGAGAAGCCCGGAGAGGAGACTGTCAGCGTCACTTCTAGGGGCGGGGCCTGATGGAGACATCGGGGGAAATTTACTAATTCGTATTTGTAATCTGACTACGACTGCGTACGGCTGTTTCAGCCGTATGCAAAGTCGTGTTCCGGAGGGGAATTTACAAAGCAGTCATATGGGACTGCTTTGTAACCCTCCGATGTCGTATTAATTCATATTAGCTGGCTGTATATACGGCCGCTAATACGAATTAGTGGAGGCAGCCTGCACGGATCAGTCAGATCCGTGCAGGCTGCAGTGTGTAAAAAAAAAATTGTCAAATAAATAATAAATAAAAAACAGCATGGGGTCCCCCCCACGGGGGAGCACCACAAGTCCCAGCATGAGGGGCATTAAAAGGCCTGCTGGAACTTGTAGTTCCACAGCAATACAAATAGTAAAATAAACACACCAACACCTGAAAAATAAAACTTTACTACATACACAGCCCTTTCATGCTGATACTTACCTATCTTGAGCCCGTAGGTCGCCGTCCATCCGTCCGGTCCTGAAGAAATTCATGGGGTACCTATGGAAGCAAATTATACTTACCAGTCCTCCAGCGTATATCGGTCCGTTTCGTTCCAAGTAGGCATCCAGGTAAGCTACAAAAATAAAAAAGCAAAAAAACCCGAGCCAGCCTTACTGAGGAGAATCCGCACGATGACTTTGCTTACATTGTGCAGCTCCTCCACCCGAATACCGCTATTGGCTGCCTAGCGGCCAATCAGGAGTCGCGAGGCCGCTCGTGGCCGCTGTGGCATTACCCTGCTGGCTGGTTGAGCTTGGTGCTGGTTCTTAAAATACGGGGGACCCCTACTTGTTTTGTTCCCCGTATTTGGGAACCAGGACGGGCCCTTGGGCCTGGTGCTGGTTTTAAAAAATATTGGGAACCCTATTCAATTTGTTCCCTGATTTTTTAAAACTAGGACCGGCTCTTTGAGCCTGGGGCTGGTTACGGCCGTGGAGGGGGGGACCTCATGCTGTTTTTTAACAATTATATATTTTTCTATTTTTTTTTTTACACACTGCAGCCAGATCAGTCAGATCAGTGCAGGTTTCTGCCAAATACGCCTGGAAAAGTGTATTTTCCAGGCGTATTTAACCATTAATTAGCGTCCATATCTAATTGCCGGTAATTAGCAGCCGTATTAAAAATTATTTTTAAATAATGATTCCTATCCGTATTCTTTCGATGGCGTATACATTTATATTTATAGATACAAATACGAATGTGCCATGAATACGAATAGGAATTGACGAAAATAGGAATATGTATAACATAGGCGTATTTTTTTATACGAGTACGCCTATTTTTTACGTATTTTTGTTAGTAAATTTACCCCTCTGTTCCTTATTCTCCAGCCAAATTTCAAACCCAAGTGCAGATATTCAGCTCCCATATTTTGTAGATCTACCTCACTGAGGTCATGGGTTCGATCCCCACCATGGACCTAACTGTGCGGAGTTTGTATATTCTCCCCATGCTTGCATGGGTTTCCTCCGGGTACTCCGGTTTCCTCCCACAATCCCAAAATATACAAGTAGGTTAATTGGCTTCCAACAAAATTAACCCTTGAATGTCTGTGTGTGCGTGTACATGTGGTAGGGAATATAGATTGTAAGCTCCACTAGGGCAGGGACCGATGTGAATGTTCTAATATTCTCTGTACAGCGCTGCAGAATATGTGTGCGCTATATAAGAAACTGGTAATAAATGTTTTGCAACGTATCAAATTCCTTTGCAAAAATATCTATAGACCACATAGTGGCCTCTCTAGTAAACACTGATGAAAATAATGCATTCATTTTATTTCATTACCTCTGCCTTTTCCTTATCATCAGTATCAATCATTTTTTTTTTACCTTTTTAGTTTAACATATTTGAAAAACTTTTGGGGTTTGACCTGCTTTCTTTTGCAATTAGCTTAAAACTTTCCATTTCGGCAGATCTCTACTCCCCATGTCCTGTCTCTGGGATCGACTCTACATGTCCTGTCTCTGGAGTCTACTCCCTATGTCCTGTCTCTGGGATCGACTCTACATGTCCTGTCTCTGGGTCTTCTCCCCATGTTCTGTCTCTGGGTCTACTCCCCATGTTCTGTCTCTGGGTCTACTCCCTATGTTCTGTCTCTGGGGTCTACTCCCCATGTTCTGTCTATGGGATCGACTCTACATGTCCTGTCTCTGGAGTCTAATCCCCATGTCCTGTCTCTGGGATCGACTCTACATGTCCATTCTCTGGAGTCTACTCCCTATGTCCTGTCTCTGGGATCGACTCTACATGTCCTTGTTGCAAGCCGCCGTCCGGGCTGCAGTACACCCGGACGGACGGCGGATGTGAGGCAGAGTAAGGAGGCTGGGGACGTTGCCGAGCAACGTCCCAAGTCTCACTCTGAGACGGAGCGTCGGGACGTTGCCAGGCAACGTTCCCGAGCTTCCGCCCGTCGGACACGAACGCGCGCGCCTGACGTCAGTCAGGCGGCTCGAAATTCAAATAAATAGCCGGCATCTGCTGGGCACAGATGCCGATTATAGCTTATAGGTGCATTAGGTGTCTTGCCTCTGCCTAGCTTATCTCCCGGTCCCCTAGGCTTCCTAGGTCTCGGATCTTTGATCCAGCGTCCTGCCTTCCAGTGTCCAGCTTCCCAGTGTCCAGCTTTCCATTGTCCAGCTTCCCAGTATCCAGCCTTCCAGCGTCCTGCCTTCCAGTGTCCAGCTTCTCAGTGTCCAGCTTCTCAGTGTCCAACTTTCCTGTGTCGGGCGTTCCAGTGTCCAGCTTTCCAGTGTCCAGCCGGTGTCCTATTTTTCCTGAGTCCAGCCTCATAGTGAGCCTACGGTCGGCCCTCATCTTCCATCTTTAATGGGTCACGTAAGTGCTCCTGTGGAGCCTGGGTCTCTTTCTCTTGTAATCTGTGGCCCGCCGTGGCCTGGCCCCTCCGTGGGCTCGGTATTCATTGATCAGCCATTTCCCATGGCCCGCCGTGGCCTTGCCCCTCCGTGGGTCTCTCCATCCGTACCTATCGTTTGGATCCTTCAGACAGGGTACATTCCGCTTGGTTTCTGTGTTTTGAGGAGTCGGCCTTCCTGTTGTGCTTCTGCTGGGGACTCCTCCTCTGGCCCACTTGTGCCTGCGACTCGGTCGCTCCCCGGTTTGGCCAGGTGCCGGCAGTCAGGGGCTCATCTCCCAGCTAGGCCCGGTAGTTAGCAGTCCTTTTGAGTACCCTGTGGCGATCGTCTACCCTTTGTCCATACTTAAGACCTAGCTGCATCGGGGTTGGAGCGGGCCTAACTCGCTCCTTCGGACGCGGCGGCCACAGGTGAAGCCTAGCTCTGCAGGGGTTTACCATCTGCCTCAGGGGCTCAACAGAGTTAGAGTAGCATCCGCTGTGGCCGTCTTAACCGGCGGTCCCGGCTACGGGCTCACACCTGACCTCCTGCCTTCATCTACCAGCTATTATACCCTAGGTCCCCGTGGGCACCATAACAGTCCTGTCTCTGGGTCTACTCCCCATGTTCTGTCTCCGGGTCTACTCCCCATGTTCTGTCTCTGGGGTCTACTTCCCATGCTCTGTCTGGAGTTTACTCTCCATGCTTGAACCACTAGCTATTCAAATAAATTCCAAGAGTTTCTGGATGCTTCCTTAAGGGTATCCTTTTCATATACAGACTTCACAGGACTGGTGGACAGGTGGTGTTATCTGAGCCACCGTTGCAGCTGTCACCTAAGCCTGATCATGTTCATTGCGGCCACAACTGCCACAATATTGCGCTCCTCTGCCATTTCTTTTACGCATGATTTAATTTCTTGCGTATGATGTCAGCGATCCCTGATGATCATCCCAACTCTATGAGCTGCACTCTTGCTCATTCCTAATTCTCTGACCCCATTAACGACAGCAGATCATCCATACTCTGTTATCCTAACCGCAGGTGTGACCCTGATTTCTTTCCCCCACCACTTTTTCAATCAATTTGGGGAAGTCCCAAGATTCTGTTAGATGCTGAGGGAAGCATTCAGAGGGCAACAAAAACTTCTTAAATTCTCTCTCATGACACTCAGAGACCCCCAGAGAAGCAGCACCAGCCCCAGATATTACTGTGTATGCCCAACATAGCACTATTGCTAATGTAAATATTCTGGTGTATCAATTTACATAAATTAATCTCATATTTATGCATATATCAATCCAGGATCAGCAATTGGCCACACCTAGGTTTGGGGTATTTAGTATTTTACCGATGTATATATGTCAGTAAGAGGGTGTGTTAGTCCCAGAGTATCTTGGTTATGACTCGAGGGCTACCTGTTATGGTTGACTGGGAGTTTGTGCGCTACTGCACCGAGGAAACGGGAGTGGGAGGTCAGGCGTGAGCCCGTGGCCGTGACCGCTGTTTAGGACGGCCACAGCGAACCCTACACTCTCTCGAGCACCTCGGACAGATGGCAAGCCCCTGCAGATGCTAGTCTTCACCTGTCGCCGCCGCGTCCGAAGGAGCGAGTTACGCCCGCTCCAACCCCGATGCAGCTAGGTCTATGAGGAGACAAAGAGCTTGCAATCATCAGAGGTTGACTCAAAAGGAATAACTAGCTAATGGGCCTAAGCTGGAAATAACCCCTACCTGCCGGCACCTGGCCAAGGACGGGATTGCGACCCAGTCGCACGCACAAAAGAGAATGAGGGGGAGTCTCCACGGGAATGACCACAGGGACAGAAAGCGAATCCCCAAAACAGATAAACACTGGCTATCCTTCCTACCTGAAAGACTAATAAGGGGTTAATGAAACGGAAAACAGGACCTGGTAACCCCAGGAAGGGTGACAGGCAGGACCCACGGCGGGGCGAACCTGTACCCTCAAAAGAAATGTAAACAGGCAGGTAGCCAAACCGAGAGTGACTCAGGCCAGCTACTGCTGATAAATGAAGGGAAAAATATCCAGGCTCCACCGGAGCACTTACGTGACCTGGATGGAAGGATGGG
Organism: Crinia signifera; assembly: GCF_055691185.1. Lineage (NCBI taxonomy): Eukaryota > Metazoa > Chordata > Amphibia > Anura > Myobatrachidae > Crinia > Crinia signifera. The sequence goes on from NC_139227.1 coordinate 95,226,770, forward strand.
ACTTGAAGAAGGCAGCTGGACACTGCTGGATCCAGAGGAACAGACCAGGAACAGTGTCTGACCCAAAGCACAAGAAGGGGCAGCAGGCACGAGGAAGAGCCTCAGCGAAAAGGCTTCCAGGAGCTGAAGACACCGGGGACCAGTAACAGCTGTAAAAACTATAACCTGTCTGTGTGCAGCAGACGCCGGCTTTTTATTTGAATTAGGTGCCTCTTCATTGAGGCTGGCGTCTGACGTCGCCAGGCGCCGGGCGGAAGTCCGGGTGCGTTGCCTAGCAACGCCCCGACGCCCGGCGTCAGATTGCGGCCTGGGACGCTGTCCAATGACGTCCCCCGGCCTGCAATTGTGCACGCCCCCCGCCGCTCGTCCGGAATCCCCAGTATCCGGACGGCGGCTGCTCCTGCTGCTGCCACGCTGCCCCCGCACCACCGTTCGCCCGGAATCCCTGGCACCCGGGCGACGGTGTCTGACACTACCCTTTCTCACTAAAGGAGCATTCTGGTATGGCAAAAGATAATAACAGAGGTGAGCAGTTACTGGATGACGGCTATGTAAAAGGTCCATGGGCCTTATTCTAGTTCACTCTTTCTGACAAAATCCTTCTTAGATGGACAAAACCATGTGCACTGCAGGTGGAGCAGATGTAACTTGGGCAGAGAGAATTAGATTTGGGTGGGGTTTTTCTTCAAAGTGAGATCTATATTGCAGTGTAAAAATAAAGCAGCCAGTATGTACCCTGCACAGAAACAAAATAACTCACCCAAATCTAATTCCCTTTGCACATGTTACAGCTGCCCCCCTGCAGTGCACATGGTTTTGTCCATCTAAGAAGGATTTTGTCAGAAAGAGTGAACTAGAATAAGGCCCCATGTTAGGGCACTGTGATGGTATTGGTGGGGCTGTGGGGAAATACATAGTGGCGATTAATTGGACACCCTCAGGCTTGATTGTATGTTTCAATCAATACAGTTTCATATTTCTGCATACCTTTTGTTTCTTCATCATTGTCTTCATGACTGTGTTCTTTATCATCTTTTTCATGTTCAGCATCATGTTCATGTTTTTCTATTTTAGCTATTAGTACACCTGTTTCTTCTGGTACTACATTGTATTCTTTTAGTGCTGCTTCAGCTAAGTGTTCCACATCTTCTGGTGTTAATACTTTGTCTTTCAATAAGTCTTCTACTCCTTCTACTACTGCGTCTACTACTTCTACTACTAGCTTTTCTACATCTTCATCTTCTGCTATTTCTAGGACTGTTTCGAATTCTACTTCTTCACTTTCTATTTCTTCTAGTATTATTTTTACGTCTTCTAGTACTTCGTCTACTACCTCCTTTGCTTTACTTACTAGTACTTTTTCGATTATACCGACTTCGCTTGCATTTATTTGTACTCCTATTTCTGCTGCATGTGCTACTGCATTAGCTAGTTCTACTTTTACTTCTTTTATTACTGCGTTCTCTAACTTTTCTTCTTTGTTCTTAGACGAAATTTTGCTTTCCTGCGTAACAGTGAAAAAATAAAAGAATATAAAAGTCACACAAAGAAGTCAGGTCAAAGCACTGTCCTCTCCCCATTATAACATTGAAATTTCCTTATTTAAAATACATTTTTCAGAAACCCTGGGTGAGATGTAATAGGGTGTGCGATTTTTAGTCATGTTTTAAAATTGAAAAACGCGAAAAACTCACACATTTTTTGAAAAACTCAAATGTAATAGGGTGCGATTTTTTTAGACAGTCGGAACTCGCATGCAATTTAGTGCGACTTTTAGTAAAGAAAATGCGATATTTAGACATGTGCGATTTTTAGTAGGGATAATGTGTTCCAAAAATACGGGAGGAAAAAAGCATAGTTGTCCCCCGTGTTTCTAAAACCAGTCCCTGACTCTTGGACCGGTCCTGGTTCCAAAAATAGGGGGGACAAAAAAACTTGGGGCTCCCCTGTATTTTGGAAACTGCACTGGGCTCCAACAGCCCGCGGTGTCATGCCACTGCGAGGGGACACTTTTTACGCAAGGTCCCCCGGCTGTGACATGCCCACCTACGCTTTTTGTCGCCTGTATTTTTGGAAGTAGGTCCAGTTCAATGAGCCCGGGGCTAGTTATGCTCAGGAGGGGGGACCCCACACGTTTTGTTTTTTTTTAATTTTCACTTTAACACATCTCACTGATCTGTGCATGGTTCTGTCAAACTTGTCAGTCTGAACTAGGTCTATTTTTTTTTTGCGATTTTTGGTAACATTTACCCCAAATCGCACCCATTTACATTTGTGAATTTTATGCTTTATAATGTTAAAACATCTTGATGTGAATTGACATGTGCGATTTAATTTGCATGTCAAAAAGTGCAAATTTTCCCACATTTCGCATCCTAAGTCATGTGCGATTTTTAGACAATATGGGAATTCGGCCATTTTTTGCGTGAAAATCGCAAAAGTCGAATATTCACACCCTATTACATCTCACCCCTTGTTTGCTTAATTGAAGCACATGCATACAGCTGTACATGATGACACCTTTTGAGCCATTATGGCTGGTGGAAGGAAAATGCCAGTCTGTCCTCAGTATTACAAAAAGATCAGACAGGTCATTCAAAATTCAAAATAAAGAACAAATAATTAGCAGTAGTTGTGTCCAGATTCAGACGTGTAGGGAGGGTGGCTCCGATGCAGCTCAAGCTCCAGGAGCTGAGGAGGAGAGAAGGTGCACTACCGGCCCCCTCTTCTTCCTCCTCCGCTGCCCCAAGAGATGCAAGATGCTGGCTGAGTAAGCGGCGCCGCAGGGGTGCAGAGTCTCTGACCATACGCCCCTCCAAAATGGCCACCGCCTTAAAGGAGACATATGCTAGAAGTGCGGATTCTGGAAGCGCTCGAGCACTGTGTTCCTGTAATCCAACCCTGAGAAATGTGCCATTGGTATGGTAGAAGCCAAGTATTTGTGGTACATTGTGGACAGAGGACAGGTTAAACCTCAGCCTAGTAAGGTATAAGCAGTCCTCACCTGGTCTAAACCTAAATGTAAGTCACAACTTAGGACATTTCTCAGTTTGGTGGGATATTATCGCAGGTTCATTCGAGATTTTGGCAACTAGAGCGGCTCCACTAACCGAATGTCTTAAAAAACAGTCCCCAGACAAGATAACATGGTCTAGACAAGTGGAAACTGCTTGGCAGGATTTAAGACGAGCTTTGTGTACCGGGCCTGTCTTGCAAGCTCCTGACTTTAGAAAAAAATTTGTGTTACAGACAGATGCCTCTGGGACAAAATTTAGGAGCAGTCCTTTCCCAAAAGGTAGATGGAGATGAAAAGCCCACCCTTTACCTTAGCCATAAATTATTACCCAGAGAGTGCAAGTACTCAACTGTAGAGCAGAAGTGCTTGGCAATAAAGGGGGCAGTTGAGTCCTTAAAGGTATTATTTGTTGGATGAGAGTTTTTGTTGGTCACAGACCATGCACCTTTATAGTGGATGCATACAAACAAAGAGGTGAATGCTTGTGTGACCTGTTGATTTTTGGCCTTACAACCATTTAAGTTTGAGGTGAGGCATCGTCTGAGGAAACAGCACCTCAATGCCAGGATGTTTGTAGGTCCTGATCCTCCAAGTAACCCTATGGTGAAGCTAGGAGGGAGGAAGAAGGTGAGGTGGGTGACTTCTAGAAAGTGGTGGAGGGTTGTGTAACTGAGAAGATGATCATGATAATCAGCAGTACCTGGGTTTCCTGATACAAGGGTTTCCAGGGCAGAATCAACTTGCTCTTGATGGTGGATTAGTCACCCAAGCAATAGACTTGGGTGTGTGGGCTATGGTAGGGACTATTACAGCCTATCAAGAGTCTGTTATGCTGATATTGCCTGTATGCTACTGTCTGTAATGATGAGTGCATATGGAATTCACCTGGTGTGCTGTGACCTGCTGTTGAAAATAAACATCAAAGTCTTTTTCAATACAATTTAACAAACAATGTAAATGTGGCATTCCTTGCACATATCAAGACAACAACCAGTTCAGACTAATCACAGTCTTAACAGGAACCTTCTCCTTCAATAGGATTTCTTAAAAAAAAATAACAAACTACCTTTTCACCAGGCTTGCCTACCCTCCCGGAATTGCCGGGAGGCTCCCGAAAATCGGGTCCCCCTCCCGGCCCCCCGGGAAGGTCGGCAATCCTCCCGCTTTTGCCTGGCAGCCCCCGCACCCCCCTTTCTTACCACACTAATTACCGTTCTTTCACGGGTCCGCGGCAAGGGGTGGGACTAAAATGACGCAAATCGCATCATTTCGCGCCATTTCAGTCATCAGCTCTGTCCCCGACCCCTGACCTGAAGATCCGGGTGTCCTCTCCGGGCTTCTCCCGGAGAGGCTTCTCGAAAAGTCGGCAGGTATGCTTTTTACCTATCTGTCTTTGTTTTACATAGAGACACAAGACTACTCCCCTGGTATGCATTGCAAAGTCATTGCTTGTCGCAGGCCCCCTTGCTAGTGCTAGTTCCCAAATGGTAATGCATTTCAATTCCAAAAGTGTATAATTTATGCATTATTCTCCAACTGTGCACAGTTCCCACCAGAATAAGTGCAAAGGTGCAGCCATGATGGATTGTGTCACCTGACTACTTTCAGCCACTCAACACACTGCTTAGTCTAAGCTGATCAAAACATCCAATGGACAGACAGTAGTTCCTATAAAAGGAACTTCCTGGACACTCCCAAGCAGCCAGTACAACAACATTGCTGCTCCTGAAGTCACATCTCTCCATTGAGCTCCCTGATACTGTGTCAGTACAGTTTCAGTCCATTTATATCCAGATTCAGTCTGGTTGCTTTATACACTTTCAGTTCCAGTCATCAATCTGGTTCCGTCTGGTCTTCTATCCACTGCCAATATGGTGATCATAATCTATACAATTCCAGTCCAATTATCTATCCAGTTCCAGTCTAATCTCCAATCTGGGTCCAGTCCAGTCTGCAATCTGGTTCCAGTCAAGTCACTGTTTCAGCTCCTAGTAACATTTTCAGGCTCACCTCCACCAGTGCCTCTGCTGCATCTCGTTGCTTCCTAGCTTCATAAACAAATGCTGAGATGCTGGGGCAAGCCACCCCCCACCACAAATTGCCTATGTGGACTTCGGGGAATAAGAGCATAAAGAGTTGGGAACTTTGGCTAAAGAGTTAATAACTTTGAAGACAATTTAACATTCCACCAAGTTACTGTATATGGAATTATGTTTTCATCCAATATACAATACGCAGGCGTCATTTACAGAGAACGATGATGCAATCAAAGGAAGGAAGAAAAGAAGCCTGATTAAAAATTACCATAATGTGTAACGTGCCTGATGGAACAATCTCAGCTAAATCACTGAATTAATTCCAGACACTGAATAGCGATGAGACATTACTGGGCTTTACATGTAGGAGAAAACTTCCCGTATCCAAAATATATATTTCAGCATTTTATCGTGGGGCCTAGTAATAAAAAAGTGCAAGTGATTTCCTCTCACCCCTTGCAGAAAAGAGTTCCCCCAGGGATCGGCTGCCAGCAAACTCCACCCAATAAGGCTTTGTTGTGTTGTAATTGTACAGTTATCGTACCAAACTTGTCTACTCTCCCGAAAAACCGCTCAGTACTTGTTTCCTAGCACGGCGCCCATTGCATTGTATACCATAAGACTAAATATGGTATGCGATGCGATGCAATGTTGTACAATAAAAAATTGTATGGCATTGTATGCCATACAATGGCATACAATGCAATGGTATACGATTTTTTTATTGTACAACCACCCAGATGGGTCCTTACAATGTTAAATGCCCGCCCACTATCAACGTCAACCCGAAGCGTGGCGAACGCTGCGAGCCCGCGAGGGGCGGCGGTACGCGTCCTCCGACCTTTTCATACCCCCACTATCCACGTTGGCGTGGAGTTGATTTTATATAGTATTGTGAGCCCGAAGCGTGGCGAGCCCCACGAGGGGATGCGGAATACATGTAAAGTAATGCGCGTCCGCTTGCCATGCTTCAGGCTCGGTGGCTCGCTACACTCGCCACACTATCTAAAATCAACTCCACACCGACATGGATAGTGGGGGTATGAAAAGGTCGGAGGACGCGTGCCGCCGCCCCTCGCGTACCGCCGCCCCTCGCGGGCTCGATGCGCTCGCCACACTTCGGGTTCGCGTTGATAGTGGGAGTGGCGTGGGGTTGCATTTAACATTGTGGTTTTCTTGGGGTGGGTCCTGCGCACTGGGTTTGTTTGTGCGGTGCTAGCTGCTGCACTTGTCCGGTGACCGATCCGGATTGTTTGGCAAATTGTTTTTCTTTTGGGAGTGCTGCGCTTTGCTCCTTAGGGTAGTGTGTGTGATAATGAATTGTAATTACTGAGTGGTTAAAAATTATGTTTTTATTTAAACAAGGTGCAAAATGTTATACAAGGTGCAAAAATGGTAATTTGTACTTTTTACATAGCGTGCAGATATAAGAACATATGCGGAATGGTGTGCAATAATGTGGGTGGGCAGTGGTTAAATCCAGAGATCCTTTGGGGAGCGTGGTGGTGACCGGTGTTGGTCAGGATCACCCGCGGGTGGGTCAGGTGGGAGCTATGACTGAAGGACACCCCAGACGGCCGCTCACGGCCGTTCACCACGAGAGAGCATATAAGAGGGATAACACCATCACCCGCTCCTTCCCTAACTGCACTCCTGCCTGCAAAAGCAGACCCGGGCACCGCAAGGCAAAACAAGAACTTTTGCCACTACCCACCACCGAACCAGGGATATCGAGGACACCTAGGGCACAAGCCAGCGGGACGCTGCCACCTGACCCATCCGCAGGTGATCCTGACCAACACCGGTCACCACCACGCTCCCCAAAGGATCTCTGGATTTAACCACTGCCCACCCACATTATTGCACACCATTCCGCATATGTTTTTATATCTTTTATATCAGTGAGAATACTAGGCTGACACAGCCTGGCTGACTATTGAAAGCTGACTATTGATATTTTGTCAGCTTTTAAAGTAGGAAGATTTTTAAGTAGGGAAAAAAAAGTTACATAGATTAAAGATTGGACTTATTCTGGAACGACTGTGATGTAACGCCTGTCTTCTTCTTATTCATCTCATTACAGGTATTTAACCTTACATGCCAATGCCAGTATTGAGTCACCATCACTCTGCCTTCATATTGCATTATTATAGGTATTTAACCTTACATGCCATTGCCAGTATTGAGTCACCATCACTCTGCCTGCATATTGCATTATTATAGGTATTTGTGCAATTGTATTAAGAATTAAAGTGAGTTTGAATGTAATAGTGGCTGGGATGGTATGTAACCTCTTACCATTTGTTTATCTTAGTTTTATTGCTAGTGGGAGAGGGGCTCTGGCTGGGTGGGGTCTTAATCAATTAACTTAGAAACAGCTTTTAGTATTTAGTGAGAATACTAGGCTGACACAGCCTGTCTGACTATTGAAAGCTGACTATTGATATTTTGTCAGCTTTTAAAGTAGGAAGATTTTTAAGTAGGGAAAAAAAAGTTACATAGATTAAAGATTGGACTTATTCTGGACTTAAACTGGACAGAAACTGCCAACCAACTTAACATCTTGATATCAAAGTGATTCTGAAAAACAGACACTACAGCAACTCAGAAAACCAAGGGACCGCTTTGAGTGAGCTCACTTCATACTCACAACATACTACTCCTGGCTATCTGACTGTTCATCCAGCTTATCACCATTTCTGCAACTGCTAAAACTTTGAATATTACTGTTAATGCTTGTATTTGCACTGTCTGTTTTGAAAATGCCCAGCTGTACCTCTAATGACTTCACCACTTCTGCTCTTCCATTGATAGTAGGTGTCCCCCATCATTTTATTTTTGGTCCTCTTCTTCTCTATCTCTATATGTCCTCTCTGGGTGAGCTTATTTGCTCACTTAACTTCCACTATCACCTCTATGCTGATAATACTAAAATCTACCGCTCCTTTCCTGATCTCTCTCCTTCCATCCTCACTCATATCTCCAACTGTCTCTCTGCTATCTACTCCTGGATGACCCAGCACTTTTTTAGACTTAAAATATCAAAGACTAAGCTGACCTCTTCCCACCCTCCAGCATAAAACCTGACCATCTCTCATCCTAACCCACTGTTTATGCCCACTTCTTTCCCTTTTGTGTCACCCCTGTCTGTCTAACCCTCCCCTTTTAGAATGTAAGCTCTCACGGGCAGGGCCCTCTCTCCTCTTGTGCCTTTCTTAGAATATATAAACCTCTGCCACCCTGATGATTGCTTCAGTGTCCTGTCCCCTGATGCAACTATCCATATTTACCATGTACTTGTCCTAAACTGTCTTGTACTGTAATTTGATATATGTTTTTGCTCCTAATTATGCTTTGTAAAGCGCTGCGGAATCTGTGTGCGCTATATAAGAAACTGTTAATAAATAAATAATAAATAAATAAATATCTGCACGCTATGTAAAAAGTACAAATTACCATTTATGCACCTTGTATAACCTTTTGCACCTTGTTTAAATAAAAACATAATTTCTAACCAATCAGTAATTACCATTCATTATCACACACACTGCCCTAAGGAGCAAAGCGCAGCACTCCCAAAAGAAAAACAATTTGCATTTAACATTGTAAGCACCCATTAGGGTGCTTATACAATAAAAAATCATATTGGGGCTACTTTTAACATTGTAAGCACCCATTAGGGAGCTTATACAATAAAACATCGTATTGCATCGCATCGCATGCATCGTATGCTGCTATATGGCATGCGATGCGATGGCATAAGATGAAAAAATTGGGCACCGTGCTAGGAAACAAGTACCAACCGCTCCTTGAAAGGACAGGCAAGTCTTCTGCTTTTTGAGCACTCTATCCTGGGCCTGGATGCCCTCTTAATGAGTAAAGACGGCGGTACATGATCGTTGTAGCCACACCTCCTGCTTTGCAATGGCTGTAATCTCGCCCCCTTCAGCGGGTGGTGCTGTCAGCGGCTGTGTTTGTAGTAGAGAAAACAGGGACACCGCTAATTCATGCTGTGCTCCGATTTCAGTACTAGCGGCATGCACAATTCAGGGGAAGAGTGTGGGGGTCCCACAATGACCATCCTTGACTGCCCTCCTTGGATCTGGCCATGTCTGTCAGCTGCACAGTCCCGGAGCCACTATTGCTAGATAATGAAGAACAAAGAGCTTTACCTATTTAGCCCAAAGCTACAACAGGTAGATTATATTACATTTTTTTTTAGAAGGTGCAGTGCGATTACCTTTGGGATCCACCAAGCCGCTATAGTTACATTCCTAGTGAATTGGGCATAATGGGGAGAATAATAACGGGAATCAATTACCATCAAGGAGGAGATAGGGCCTAATGACGCATTTCTATGGTAATTGCAAAATCTTATCTCCACCCCTATTCAAATATGCACAAGTGAAACCACGCCTCCTCTCCACCTAGCTGCATCTCCATGGTTATGGTAGAGAGGGTCGACAGTGTCTAGGCCAACTGTGAAATACACGGGCCGGAGGATCTTTTAATCCAGGGTATTGAAGAGGCAACAGTCGAGTGGGACTTAAGGAACAGTTACAGATTTATTGATTAACAATACATTAGGTTCCGTTAGACAAAAGCTTACACGGGGTTAACCAACATCATAATTACTCTGCACGCTTCAGGCGAATAACTAACTCTCTCCTCCAAACCACTCTATGTCTCACTTATTCTTACTGAACAGGTATACTATACTTAACACTAGGTGAATCAATGGTACCGGTACCAAACTAATGCTTTGGCCTGCATACAGGAATTAATGTACAATTTTCCAGGATAGTGTACCAAAAGGACAACCCGGCCTTCCTACGGATCAATAGCCTGGGAAGAGTCTGGATCAGGCCTTCCTACGGATCACTAGCCTGGGTTAGGGGCCCGGTGTATCCCTTTTCTGTCTTTGCTTCAGTAATGCTGCTAACACTAAGGGGCAGAGGGGTCTCTCAGTGCACGGACAACGGATTAGGTGCACTTGCTTCCTATTTACAGATAAGGGGAGAGTGTCCTCTTCTACTCTGCCCAGCACTGTCCCTCCTCCTGCAGGTATGCTCCGTTGAGACCCAATGGTGGCCACCAGGGCCAAACTCACAGTTCTGAAGTGGCCAGGTAAAGGGGTTCCTGCCCGGGGGCCGGCTGGTGGGGGGTCCTTCTCGCCACCTCTGCTCTGCTGCCTGTTCCCAAGTCAGCCTGCCCTTCTTCACAGGGCGGCTGGTATCCCTGGCGATAGCAGCGCTGTCTGCGCGGGGTGCCGGTGACCTGGGCTGTAAGTGTGCGGCACTGTAAGGGGATGTGTCGGGGGGTGCCGGGTTCCAGAGCTGTCACTCACCGCTCGCCCCCTTCGGCGCTGGTCTCCGCTCCGAGGCTGCTCCCACGGCTCTGTCGGGCTGCACGCTGCTGTTCTCCTCCCGACGCCACACTCTCCTCGTGCCGTCAGTCTCGCACCCCGCTCTGGGACCTCTGACCCCTGCCGCATCCGGTCTCTCTCCCCATCTTCCCGCTGCGGCCTCCTCCAATCCCCGCCGGGCTTCTCCTGCCTGTCATCCTCGTTAAGCCCCGCCTCCTGTAACCTGGCGCCCGTGGCGGTGGGGAGGGCAACCAACCCCCTCTCTACATTGGGGCCAATTCTACACATCCTGCCTGTAGGGATTTGCTGTGGGGTGCCACACAACAATCGCTAGGTTGACCACTAACAGTCGCCAATGAGTAAGTGGAAAGCAAAGAATGGGCCACATACACTTGGTTAATATTGACAGACGGTCAAGCAGAAGGTCAGTGAGATTTTCCTGTTTTTTTGTTGAACACTGTATAAATGTACCACGTGCCCCCGCATGTCTGCCTGCACTCACCATGTTGCGGATGTTATTATGTTCCTCCTCCACTGGGATGGTAAAATACAAACAAGTCTAAAAAACAATTAATATAAAACTCGTGTTGACCTTTTACTGTGTCGACCATGTTCATGCCAACCTTCTGTCAATGATAACCTAGTGTTTGGCGACCATTCTTAGGTGTTGACCTCACTGTCGACCATTAGTGGTCCTCCTAGTGATTGTTGGCCGAGACATTATAGACCTGCTGCCCGTATACTCATCTGCCGCCCGTATACCCAGCCCGTATACCTATCTGCCACCTGTATACCCACCTGCTGCCTGTATACCCATCTCCACGTCCACTGCCTATTGTAAGCAGGATGGGGAGATAATACTGGGAACCGTGGCTCTATGCAGAGGGGGCGGGGCTAAATGTCGCTATTACTGTACTACAGCTCTGTCTCCTCCTCGCGGATCCATAATTTGTGCTATTTTGCAGCAATGTGGCATAATGACATGAGAGTTTGTCCCTGCCCCAAAGCGGCCGTCTGCACCCCAAAGCTGATTTACAGAAACTAACAGACAAATAAGCCAAGATACATATATACGGTACACAGCAACAACATCTTACCGTTACATTGGTGTTAATTACTGCTGTCACTGCGGAAACACAGAGCAAATGTATGTTAGTCATCATGTCACCTAGCACTGTCACTAGTTCCGCCCTGACCCACTGTTCCTTATTCACCCTGCACCACACAGTATTACTCCTTATTCACACTGCGCCATACAGTAGTGCCCTTTATACACATTATGCCACATAGTAATAGCAGCACTTACTGTATACACATAATGCCACACAGTAATGCACCGTAAAACACATGCCACATATTTTTACAACCCAATTCCTGGGCTGCAGGGAATTAGTCAGTGCAGGCTCATTCTGCAGGAACTGCATGCAAAGCAGCCCTCCTCCAGGGAAGGTGGACATTTATGTTACTGCCCGCCGATGCCCACACTGTCTCTGCTCCTCACAGTGGCGCTCCTGCTGCTGGCTCAGGTGTATGACATACTTGCCTACTTTTGAAAGCTAGTTTCAGGGAGACTATAGTTGGTAGTAGAATTTTGCACGGTGCCCCACTGAGGGGGGCGTGTCATGCTCCTCCTAAAGGGCGTGTCTAGTTCCATATATGGAGAGATTGTGAAAAGAGATTGTGAACATGGAACCTAGAAGCGTGGGTGTGTACTGCTACAACTGAGAGGAATCTTTAAAAAAATGACTTGTATCCAAATGTAGATGATCCCCAAAGCAGTTAGTAACAGCTACTATACTGCTGGGAAATGACGCTGATGATTCAGTGTAAATGTATCTGTCTCTCATTCCTTTTTTCCCCAAAAATTTAACAATGTAATGTGGGCGAGGTGAAATGAGGGAGATTGCTAGACTAATAAGGGAGAGAGGGAGATTGGTGTTATTTCAGGGAGTCTCCTGCAGAATGTAGGAGGGTAGTAGTGGCGGTTTTTACCTATGGGCTGCAGGGCTGCAGCCCCCCCAGGTAAAATCCGCCACTGTCTCTGCCTAAAGTGAAGCCAGATGTAGTCTGTGAGACTGCACTGGCATTACTGTGACTGGCAGTGACTTCCTATTGGAAGCCTGACCTGCCAGTCACTCTAGTCATACCATCGGGAGGTGTTCCCTCCCTCCGGGATGCCTCTCTCTGCTCAAATGTGCGGCAGCCCCCAAAACAGGTTCTGCGCATGCAGACCAGCGCAGTATGTATGAAGTTACTGTGCATGCACTGGCCCCATACAGGGGTGCGCGGCATCCGAGGAAGGCAGCAGTGGCTGGGGACGGCAGCGGCATCGGCAGCAGAGGGGGGGCCTGCATTGCGGCAGCCCCCCTCCTCCATAATGGTAAAAGCCACCACAGGAGGGTAGGCCAGGGTTGCCTACAATCCCGGAATGGCCAGGAGTCTCCCGAAAATCCCCCCACTGCTCCCCTGATCGCGGCTGTCTTCCCCCGACGTTGGCATTTCAATGCCGCAATCTGCGGGTCTCAGAGGAGGGGGCGGAGCTAAAATGTCACAATTGCATCATTTTAGCCCCCCCCCCCCCCCCTCCACATAGATCTGTGAATTCGGCTATTTTGCCTCATGGGGGCGGGGCTTAATGACGCAAGGCTCAAGGTCCGCCCCCAGTACCGCTGGTGAAAGTCTCCTCTCCGGGCTTCTCCCAGAGAGGAGATTCTTAAAGTTGGCAACCCTGGGGTAGGCAGCTAGGGTGTATGATATGCGTAGGAGCGCTCATGAAATGCTGGGCGCTCCCAGGGGCTGTGCCCCCACCGCCGACCCACGCTCTCCGCCCTCACTGCTAGGTGCGAGCGGGACCACAAACATGTACCCTGCACCTGCATGTGTAGACGCAAAACAAAATTAGAATAACTCCCAAAACATACAGTATATCATCACATAAAGAAATGGCACCTGCATGGAATAATTTGCTCAGGCTATTTGTTTGTGCATACTGCCACCTTGTGGGCTTATTCTTATTGCAATCTACATAAAGTCTTAAGGCCCATACACACTTGAAGATTTTCATTTCAAAAGACTTTGCCAAAATCTGTGATAGATATATCTTTCACCAAAGTAGTGCGTACACACTGAGCGATTTTCCCCAAAGAGCAAGAGATTTTCAGGAGGCAAAAGACTTTGCTGAAAATCTTTCATTATAAATGGGCTGGGTTTGAATTCCAAGGGTTCCATACAGATGGAGCCGGCCTCTTTCTTGCAGGGGCTGGCTATTCTATTGCCAGGGGCGTGCGCGTATACCCGCTCGCGCGTGCCCTGTGTCTACGGAGCTTTCTTCGCCGCCTCCCCCGGTGCCTTGCGCCGCCCCGCAGCGCCGCCGTCAAGGGACTGCCACCAATGTATATTTATTTAAATGCAAACTGCCCACCTATGTATTGATTGAAATGGCATGCGAGGACTAAACCGGGGCACCCCCCCCCCCCGCGCGGCCCCGGAGTGACTCGGCGGCCGTCGCGTCGCCACATCACCCGCCACCCCCGTTGAGTGACACAGCAGCCCTCACCACATCACCCGCAGGCCTCTCCACCCCCCCAGTGGAGCCATGCAGCACCAATCGCATCACCCGCCAGCCCCTTCCCTCCCTTGGAGCGATGCGGCCAAAGCTACATAATTCCTCCGTGGAGCAATGCGGCAGCCACATCACACCCCCCCCAGTGGAGCGGGTATATTTTATTTATATATATATATATATATATATATATATATAGATAGATAGATAGATAGATAGATAGATAGATAGATAGGCAGGAATGGGCGTCACTCAGAGGTGACTTTCAGTGATTTATTGAGGTGCGGCAAAAACCAACGTTTCGGGTGCGGTAACCCCTTTGCCAAGGTGCTCAAAGATAAAGGTTTATCTTTGAGCACCTTGACAAAGTGGTTACCGCACTCCGAAACGTTGGTTTTTGCCGCACCTCAATTAATCACTGAAAGTCACCTCTGAGTGACACCCATTCCTGCCTATCTACACATACCCACCCAGGAGGGCACCATGGCATGTTGAACCCCTAGGGAGAGTGCCGGGCCGCCAGAACCAAGTATATATATATATATATATATATATATATATATAGACTTGTAGTGTGGCCGGGCACAACCTCCAAATAGAATGCTTGTTGGGTGCCTTCGTCAGCGATAATGTAGACTTCTTTGGGATGAAGACGCGGCACTCCAAACTTGTAAACTTGCAATTCTTTATTGAGACATACAGCAACGTTTTAAACCTGATGATAATGCACCCGCATTAAAACGTTGCTGTATGTCTCAATAAAGAATTGCAAGTTTACAAGTTTGGAGTGCTGCGTCTTCATCCTAAAGAAGTCTATATTATATATATATATATATATATATATATATATATATATATATAATATATATAGATGCAGTTGATATCTGGCACTCGTCCGTTGAGACTTCGTTAACTTCACCCGGTGCCCTCACCTGAGGGTGTAGATAAAGTGCAATTGCATGCGTCACTTTCGTGATTTTAACCCCTTCCTGACACAGCATGTTTTTGCCTTCCTGACAGAGCCCTTTTTTTCAAATCTGACATGTATCACTTAAGTGGGGATAACTTTTTTTTGCTTTTACTTATCCCAGTGATTTTGAGATTGTTTTTTCGTGACACATTGTACTTCAAGTTAGTGGTAAATTTTCGTCGATACAGTCTGTGTTTTTTTGTGAAAAATACCAAAATGTCGGAAAAAAATGGAAAATTTAGCAATTTGCAAAATGTTAAATTTTCTGCTTGTGAGACAAATAATCATACCACTCAAAATAGTTAATAACTAACATAGACCATATGTCTACTTTATGTTTCCATCATTATTTCAACTTCCTTTTAATTTTTTTGGACACTAGGAGGCTTACAATATGAATAGCAAATTTTCAAATTTTCAAGAAAATTTCAAACACTGATTTTTTTAGGGACCAGTTCAATTCTGATGTGACTTTGAGGGAGTTGTATGTGAGACACCCCATAAATGATGCCATTTCAAAAACTGCACCCCTCACAGTATTCAAAACAGCATTTTGGAAGTTTGTTAACCCTTTAGGTGTTTCACAGGAATTAAAACAAAGTGTAGGTGAAATTTCAAAATTTCATTTTTTTTGCAGATTTGCAATTTTAATACATTTTTCTAAGGAACACAGTACATTTTACTAGAGCAGCGATCGCCAACCCGTCGCTCGCGAGCGACGGGTAGCTCGCCTGCCGTTATGTGGTAGCTCGGCGCAGCTTTTCATTCCCACTGACCTCCTGCCGCGATGCGCCTCCTTGTTTGGCGGCAGGAGGTCAGACAGCAGTGTGTGAACCCGACTTCACGGCACGGCAGTGTGTAACCTCCTCGCTTTGCGGCAGGAGGTCTTAGGTCCGGAGGTAGCCGCCCAATAACGTCCCCAGCACGTCCCCAGCGCAGGAATTTGCGCTCTTTTTGCAGCATAGCCTGCAGCCCTGCACAGAGTCCTGCGCCACAGCTTTTACAGACGCCTGCCCTGCATGAAAATCAGTCCTGCGACAGGTAATAAATAATTTTACTGCTTGAGCCTTGAGGTAAAATGGGCATCATGTGTGTGGCATATGTTTATGTTTGATCATTAAACATATGCCACACACAGGATGCCCATTAAACATATGCCCCGGCCCACACCTTGATTCTCATTAATTAATAATCATCAAGGTGTGTGGGGCATATGTCACACACATGATGCCACACACATGATGCCCATTATAGAAATGACCCACACCTTGATGCTCATTAATAATGAGCTTCACGCTGTGGGGCATTTGAATAATGTGCATCATGTGTGTGACATCATGTGTGTGACATATGCCCCACACACCTGGATGATTATTAATTAATGAGCATCAAAGTGTGGGGCATATGTATAATGGAGCATCACGGTGTGGCATATGTATAATGGAGCATCAAGGTGTGTGGCACATGTTTAATTGAGCATCACGGTGTGGCATTTGTATAATGGAGTTCAAAGTTCTGGGGCACATGTAACATGGTGCATCACGGTGTGTGGCATATGTAACATGGTGCATCACGGTGTGTGGCACATGTTTAATTGAGCATCACGGTGTGGCATTTGTATAATGGAGTTCAAAGTTCTGGGGCACATGTAACATGGTGCATCACGGTGTGTGGCACATGTAACATGGTGCATCACGGTGTGTGGCATATGTATAATGGTGCATCACGGTGTGGGGCATATGTATAATGGTGCATCCCGGTATGGGGCATATGTATAATGGAGTATCCCGGTGTGGGGCATATGTATAATGGAGCATCCTGGTGTGGGGCATATGTATAATGGAGCATCACGGTGTGTGGCATATGTAACATGGTGCATCACGGTGTGTGGCATATGTAACATGGTGCATCACGGTGTGTGACATATGTATAATGGGCATCACGGTGTGTGACATATGTATAATGGGCATCACGGTGTGGGGCATATGTATAATGGTGCATCACGGTGTGGGGCATTTGTATAACGGAGTATCACGTTGTTGGGCATATGTATAATGGGCATCGTGTGTGTGTGTGGAAAAAATGGGGGATGTAGCCTCGCAGGAGTTCCACGGTAGTAGCTGAAACTTCTAATTTTTGGCGCGTGCCTACGGCACGCGCAGATAACTCTTCTCCTCTGCCTCCAGTGTTGGGAGGTATGTTTTGGGGCATTGCAGTGTGTGGCATAATGTGTCAGGGGCATTACAGTTTGTGGCATTATGTGTAAAGGGCATTTTTTGGGATATTATGCAGATTTTTTAATTTTTTTTACTTTAGTAGCTCTTCGAGCGGTTTATTTTGTCGCGAGTAGCTCCCGACCCAAAAAAGGTTGGAGACCACTGTACTAGAGAAATGTGACTAAAAATTGATTCCCCCAATTCTTTTGTTTTCATAAATATCCTATATGTGGCCCTAGTGTGCACGTTGACCAAACCACAGGCTTCATAATAGAAGGAGCACCTACTTGATTTTGGAGCCTCCTTTTTATGAGATTATTTTTTAGGCACCATGTAGGTTTCTAGGCACCATAAGATGCTAAAAGTTAGGAACCCCCCCACAAGTGACCCCATTTTGCAAACTACACCCCTCAGGGAATTCATCTAGGGGTATAGTGTACATTTCAAACCCCAAGGGGTTTCACCAATTGTGGTACAACTGGGCAGTGAAAATGAAAAATTAATTTTTTTACACAAAAATGCAGTTCTGGCTCCAAATTTGTCATTTTCACAAGGAATGAAGGAGACAAAGCACCCCAAAATCTGTGCCCCAATTTCTCCCGAGTACGGCAATGCCTCACATGTGACCAAAAAATACCAGTTGGGTGCATGGCAGGACTCAGAAGGGAAGGAGTGATTTTTGGATTTTGCAGCTCAGATTCTGGTGGAATGTTGGTGGGTGCTATGTCGCATTAGCAAGACCCCCGAAGCACCAATACAGTGGAACCCCCCCACAAGTGACCCCATTTTGCAAACTACACCCCTCAGGGAATTCATCTAGGGGTATAGTGTACATTTCAAACCCCCAGGGGTTTCACCAATTTTGATACAACTGGGCTGTGCAAATGAAAAATTACATTTTTTTACACAAAAATGCAGTTCTGGCTCAAAATTTTTCATTTTCATAAGGTATGAAGGAGAAAAAGCACCCCAAAATCTGTGCCCCAATTTCTCCCGAGTACGGCAATGCCTCACATGTGACCAAAAAATACCAGTTGGGTGCATGGCAGGACTCAGAAGGGAAGGAGTGATTTTTGGATTTTGCGGCTCAGATTCTGGTGGAATGAATGGTGGGTGCAATGTCGCATTAGCAAGACCCCCAAAGCACCAATACAGTGGAACCCCCCCACAAGTGACCCCATTTTGCAAACTACACCCCTCAGGGAATTCATCTAGGGGTATAGTGTACATTTTAAACCCCCAGGGGTTTCACCAATTTTGATACAACTGGGCTGTGCAAATGAAAAATTACATTTTTTTACACAAAAATGCAGTTCTGGCTCAAAATTTTTCATTTTCATAAGGTATGAAGGAGAAAAAGCACCCCAAAATCTGTGCCCCAATTTCTCCCGAGTACGGCAATGCCTCACATGTGACCAAAAAATACCAGTTGGGTGCATGGCAGGACTCAGAAGGGAAGGAGTGATTTTTGGATTTTGCGGCTCAGATTCTGGTGGAATGAATGGTGCGTGCTATGTCGCATTAGCAAGACCCCCGAAGCACCAATACAGTGGAACCCCCCCACAAGTGACCCCATTTTGCAAACTACACCCCTCCGGGAATTCATCTAGGGGTATAGTGTACATTTCAAACCCCCAGGGGTTTCACCAATTTTGATACAACTGGGCTGTGCAACTGAAAAATTACATTTTTTACACAAAAATGCAGTTCTGGCTCAAAATTTTTCGTTTTCACAAGGAATGAAGGAGACAAAGCACCCCAAAATCTGTGCCCCAATTTCTCCCGAGTACGGCAATGCCTCACATGTGACCAAAAAATACCAGTTGGGTGCATGGCAGGACTCAGAAGGGAAGGAGTGATTTTTGGATTTTGCAGCTCAGATTCTGGTGGAATGTTGGTGGGTGCTATGTCGCATTAGCAAGACCCCCGAAGCACCAATACAGTGGAACCCCTCCACAAGTGACCCCATTTTGCAAACTACACCCCTCAGGGAATTCATCTAGGGGTATAGTGTACATTTCAAACCCCCAGGGGTTTCACCAATTTTGATACAACTGGGCAGTGAAAATGAAAAATTACATTTTTTTACACAAAAATGCAGTTCTGGCTCAGAATTTGTCATTTTCATAAGGTATGAAGGAGAAAAAGCACCCCAAAATCTGTGCCCCAATTTCTCCCGAGTACGGCAATGCCTCACATGTGACCAAAAAATACCAGTTGGGTGCATGGCAGGACTCAGAAGGGAAGGAGTGATTTTTGGATTTTGCGGCTCAGATTCTGGTGGAATGAATGGTGGGTGCTATGTGGCATTAGCAAGACCCCCGAAGCACGGTGAAATGATGAACCTAATAATCCATAGATGTGTGGTATATTTTAAAACACTCCTTTATACATAGGCCGGGTTTGTTGGGGCAAGTGTCACACTGGAAAATAGTTTGCTTTCTTATTCCCTTTTTATAGCAAACTTTGCACCTTTTTTGTGTCCTGCCCTTTTTTCCAGTGGAGGGGATTTCATCAGGAAAATGCTGCCCTGGTACAATACGGGGGCCAGTACTAGAAGTACTGGGGCCCTCTGCCTGCTGGTTCCCAAATATTAGGCCCTTTATGACTTCCTCTTGAAAGTGCATAAATGTCCCCCGCTGGCTGGTAGAACGGAATAGCACGTAAGCGTTATACAGTGCCATCTGGATGATATACACGGCCAGCTTCTTGTACCAGATTTTTGTTTTCCGCAGGGCACTGTACGGCTTCAGTACCTGATCTGAAAGATCCACTCCGCCCATGTACCTATTGTAATCCAGGATACAATTAGGTTTTGAGGTGTGGGTACTGGTACCTCGTACAGGGACGGAGGTGGTACTGTCTCCGTGAATTGTTGTCAGTATAAGGACATCCCTCTTGTCCTTATATTTGACCAACAACATATTTTCGGTGCATATTCCCCTGCTTTCACCCCTTCTCATTACTTGGGCAATGTGCGTTTTTGGGAGGCCTCTTTGGTTCTTGCGCACAGTACCGCAAGCTGCTGTACCTCTTGAACCAAGGGCCTTAAACAGGGGGATGCTGGTGTAAAAGTTATCCACATAGAGGTGATAACCTTTATCCAGGAAGGGGTGCACTAAATCCCAGACAATTTTTCCACTAACACCTACGAGGGAGGGGGGGCATTCTGGCGGTTCAATTCTTGAATCCTTCCCTTCATATACCCTAAACCTGTGGGTGTACCCTGAGGTGCTTTCACACAGCTTATACATTTTTATGCCATACCTTGCCCTCTTACTGGGAAGGTACTGGCGGAATTTAACCCTTCCTTTAAAATGTATAAGGGACTCGTCTATGCAAATGAATTTATCTGGGATGTACATCTCTTCAAATTTGGCACTGAAGTGATCAATGACCGGCCTGACTTTGAATAGCCGGTCAAAGGTGGGATCATCTCTGGGTGGGCACTGTGCATTATCGTTGTAATGCAAAAATTTAAGGATTAACTCAAAATGATTCCGGGTCATGGCCATACGGTAAAGTGGGGTGCTGTACAGAACATCTGTACTCCAATATTGCCTAATTTCTGGCTTTTTTACTAAGCCCATATGAAACACCAGACCCCAAAACGTCATCATCTCTACTGCATCTACAGGGGTCCACCTAGCAAATGATGATGTGGGGTTTTGAGCAATAAACTGCTGGGCATATAAATTAGTTTGGTCCACCATTAAATTTATAAAATCATCAGAGAAAAATAATTTGAAAAAGTCAATTTCTCTGAGACCTGTTGAATCAAATTGGATTCCTGGGATGGCCAAAAACTCAGGAACCTGGGGCTCAAAATTGTCTGGTGGTGGGGTCCATACGAGATCAATTATTGGGGGGGGTCTCAGCTGCTCTACGGGGGCGTCTTTGAGGGGGTCCCTCATCACTAGAGGAGGAAGAGGAGCTTAAGATGAATCCTTCAAATTCCCCGCTTGCCTCACTGGCTGTGTCAGAGTCAGAGGCAAGCATGGCATATGCCTCCTCCGCTGAATACATTCTTCTGGATGACTGGGATGACATTTGGGATGACATTTGGGATGTCATTTTTATTTTTGTGTTTCTGGTAGTGAAATGTTTCAACACGTGTATAGTGTAGGGGGGGTACAAACTTTATTTCAATGTAGTATGTAGTGTGTAGTGTGTATGTAGTGCAAAAAAAAAAAAAAAATGTCCTGCGCCAAATATTGAGCACAGATGTTGGTCAGTAACGTCCGTCACTGAACAGCGCTCAAAGGCAACAGGAATTTGATCAAAAAAATTTGATCAAAAAAAATTAAAAAAAGACCCCACAGCACCCTCAAAAAAAAAAAAAAAAGGTGATCAGTGATGCGACACTGATTACCAGTGAGGGGCAGCAGGTGCACAACCTTTGGTGCAACTGACAGTGCAACTGGCAGGTATATATAAAAAAAAACCCTCTGCACCCCCAAAAAGTTGCTGATCACCTCAGATATAGTGATCAGCACAAAAGGGGGGGGCAGCAGACACAAAATATAGCACTCTCTATCACTCTCTGTCACTATCTCTCTATCTCTCTCTATCTCTCTCTATCTCTCACTATCTATCACTCTATGACACTGCAGCAGCAGCACTGACAGTTATATATATAAAAAATAACCCCTGCACCCCCAAAAAGTTGCTGGGGGTGCACAAAAAGGGGGCAGCAGACACAAAATATAGCACTTTCTATCACTATCTCTCTCTATCTCTCTATCTCTCACTATCTACCACTCTATGACACTGCAGCAGCACTGGTATATATATATAAAAAAACCCTGTGCCCCCAAAAAGTTGCTGATCAGTTAATTTATACTGATCAGCACAAAAGGGGGGGGGCAGCAGTCAGTTGCACACGCAGTACAGCTGTATATATATAAAAAATATATAGCACAATCTGTCACTATCTCTCTATCTCTCTATCTATAACTCTATCACACTGCAGCAGCACAAAATGTAGCACTCTCTGTCACTAGCCCTCTCTATCTCTCTCTATCTCTCTCTCTCTATCTCTCTCTATCTATAACTGGAACACACTGCAGCAGCACAGCAGCACAACACAGCACAGCACAACACAGGAAGTCACAAGCTCCAGGAACGCTACAAGCTGTGATCAGGTAAGTATTTTGCAAGGATCAGGTCAGTAAAACGGCAGATTGGCACGGTGACCGCACTGCACGCAATTCCAGACCGGAATGGCGTCTGCAGTGCAGTCACCGTTAGTTTAAATCCCCCTCCATGGCTGTGATTGGTCCGTCGGTCCGACGAACCAATCACGGCCTTTGGGGGCGGGTTGGGTGAGGTGGGGTGACACCAGTGTCACCCTTACACCCCGTGGTGATTGGTGCTGTACTTTACAGCACCAATCACCACCGATCCCTGTGTCACCGGCGAACGTTATTCGCCGGTGACACAGAAAACGCTGTAATTGGCTGTTCACACTGAACAGCCAATCACAGCGATCGCCGACGGGGGGGCGGCATCGCAGCCCCCCCTGGGCATGCAGGGACATGTCTGCTGTCAGGGACAGCAGACATGTTTAAACTGTCACCGCGTCTATAGACGCGGTGACAGTTAAATGGCATGACGTACATTTATGCCATGTGTCGGGAAGTACATCCCGACCATGACGTAAATGTACGTCAAATGTCGGGAAGGGGTTAAAGAAGAAATAACACTATGTAAAAGTGCTGAATTCTACGTTTCGGTTTTACTCAAAAACCGTCATCAGGAATACAAGTAGTACAAACTGTTGCTGCTTAAATAGCCAAATGAAAAAACACCCCTTGTGAACCTCGTGTACAGGATGACATCATCAGTCCGGGACCCTCCCGTTGCCTGCGCATCATCAATTAATTAAACAATTAGTGACAATTTAGATGGAAACCTTCACCATATATGTACATTTATACAGACAGTGAAAGTTACATATATTACATGTTTACAAATGAGCCTCACAGTGTGAAAGTTCGATATCAAGTAAATTATCCTGGATAAATTTCAAGGCATACTGTGTCTTGTAACAAGCATTACAATAGTATTGGCTTATCAGATATGATAGCATTCAATTAATCAATTATTACAATTTTAACCAGGTATACTGTGTAATTGTAACAGAAAAGAACAGCTCGGCAGAAATCATACATTAAATTTCAGGTAATAAAACATTCCAGGTGTGGAAGAAGATCGTTTACAGGAAGCAAGTGAACGACAAGTATTCATTTAGACCCATAGGGGCTAATGTATTTAATTCTGATATCCATTTTGTTTCTTTACGCAAAAGAGCTTTGTTGCGATCACCTCCCCTCTGATTATAGGGGAAGTGATCAATTATTTTGTAGTGCAATTGCGCTAGACTATGTTTGTGTTCCATGAAATGTTTGGCAACTGGCTGTTTCACATTTTTTCCAGACAAGGCTAAACGTATGGCGCTTCTATGCTGACCCATACGTTCTCTAAATTGGCATGTTGTTTTCCCAATATAGAATTTGGCACAAGGGCAACGTATGTAGTACACTACATGTGTGCTAGTGCAGCTAAGGACATAATTGATTTTTTTACCACTAAGTGGGTGTAGGAAATGATCTCCTGTTTCCATATACGAACAGTTAGTACAACCCAGGCATTTGTATACCCCCGGCTTTTTAGTGAGGAAGTGATCACCCTGTTTCTGTTTGAACGTGGATATGTCTGTATGTACCAACATATCTCTCAGGTTTCTTCCCCTTCTATAACTGGGTAATAGGCGTTTTTTTATTAAGTGATGACAATCCTGGATCGTTCTGAATTATGGGCCAATGCTTTTTGGCTGCCCTGCTCAATGGCCCTTATTCTGATCGGTGCGGATATTCCCGCATTCTTACGGAGCGGTCCGTACGCCACGGTGTTTTGCCGCGTGCGGCCATCGTCCGTAGAAACGCCCACGTGTCCTCCGCATTCGGACGGACTCACTCTTTAAGAACAGGGCGTGTTTACGGACGACATACAAACCATGCGTGTGCGGTAGAAACACTCCGATTCTGCACGGTATTACAGAGTATTACAGAGTATGCTCGGGAATACCGCATCCGAACGGGAGCCAAGCGGTGCTACCGCACGTAAGCGGAGTATTTACGCCAAACAACCCACTATTATGTATCTTCTGCAATACATCCCATGACCCACTTATTCAATTACCTATCCTCATAAAAAACTTCTTATTTGGAATTGGAATCAATTAGATGCCAATATATCCTTACAAGCATGCCTAACACATGCATTGCACACATTAACCCTTACAGCAATTGAAGCAGCAATGGTTTCAATTAAAGCACTGACAAGCGTCCTATTAGTGAGTAATGAGTAAAGGAGTCGATTCTATTGGGTTCAGGTGTTAATGCTTGTAGTCATTAGGCGGTACGTTCGCCTACCGCATGAACGAGTGGTGTCCGCAAAGCAATAGTACACTTGTGGACACCGCACATTTCTGCCCTTTTTGGTCGCGTGCATTCGGAGTGCGATCCTAATGTACGCCCACCAACATAAGTGTACTCCCCCGTGTCCGCCCATGTTTCCGCCCCGTTTTGCCCACTTTGAAACTACGCCCATGTGTCATTCCGCATGACGCCCATAATACGCCCATATTTCCCGACTGATTGCGGTGCACAGTTTTGTACGGGATTTGCCCGAACAGGTACGGAGTCAATGCGTGGCACATGCGCGTTGCGTTCTCCACGCATGCGCAGACGCCGCAAAGACGCGATCCGAAAGTATGCGGTAAAGTACGCGTCAATCAGAATAAGGGCCAATGTGTCACTTGCTGTCGTATAGGTATTTACCCAGACCACGCAATCATCTGTCTTGGATTTGCTAATCTCCACTGGACTTTTCTGGGGGGTTTCTAGCGCTTTACTGATGGCTTCTTCCAATAATCTGTTAGAGTAGCCTCTCTGCAGAAATTTTATTTTCATTTTCTGCATTTGAGACAATTTATCAATGGGGTCTGTGCATATTCTGTGTACTCGTAAAAACTGCGAGTACGGGAGACCTTTTTTGAGTGATGAGGGATGAACGCTTGTAGTAAGGTATTGCAGTCCGTGGGTGTTGTGTAGAGTGAGGTAATTATTTGATTATTCTTTTTGATAACAGCAACATTAAGGTAATGTACACAGTCACTGTTGACTTCAAAGGTAAATTTGATATCGGGATCTAACTCATTACTGTCCAACATCATGTCTATAAATGCTTCTTTGGTATCACGCCAGACCATAAACAAGTCATCTATATATCTAGTAAAGAAATATATATTGCTAGCATATTTATCTGAAAAGAACAAGCATTTCTCTATTTCAAACATGAAAGCGTTTGCATAGGCAGGTGCTACGCAACTGCCCATCGCACAGCCCTGCACCTACCTATACAACACGCCATCAAATAAAAAGTACTGTATTTGCTGGCGTATAAGACTACTTTTTTTCCCTGAAAAACATGCCTCCAAGTGGGAGGGTCGTCTTATACGCCGGGTGCACTTCAGTTGGGATAGACATATTAGTAAGACATAACAAACACTATATTTTGAGTGGAAATGTTGTGGGGCCGTGCGATAGGAGGCCCTGCCCTAAGTATTGTCTAGAAAAGAATTAACATAAATTGAATAATTTTCACTGTAATATGTCCTTAGGGCCTGAATCAGGGGTTTGGATCATAGGATAGACAAGAATTAGGTCGACATGACGAAGGTCGACACACAAAAGGTCGACATGGGGTTTTCTCACTTTTTTTATTGAATGTCGACACAGTTGACATAGACACCAAAACTTAACACTTCGTCCCCTCACATGGCTCACTGTGCTCGCCATGCTTCAGGCACATTATTTAATTCTCCCACCACGCCCTAGTGTGGGCCTGGGGGCGGCACATTTTATGGGCGGCATCGGGCAACATTGGGATGGCCGAGCCAGCAGTGCTGCACTATGCATGTGTGATTGCAGTCCCGCCATGGCAACATCCCCTTCCGTTCCGGTACTTAAGGTTCAGCTCATTGTGCTGATGCTGAGCTGAGCCACTGTCCTCCTGCCACTATTGGCTGCTGTGTCAATAGGCGTGCAGGATGGGCATCATATTGTGTGTGTTCCTCAGCTCTATATATATATAAAATCAAACTTCGGCCTGAACGTGTTGTGCCTAGGGGTAGCCTGACCCTGAAATCCACCCCTGCCTGTTGGGTAACAGCTGGAATACAGAATTCCCAGCAACACATTTGCTTGATGACCTGATAGTATCACTCAGCTAAAGTACTGGGGGTGCATCACAGGCATGGGGGAATACTGAATGTATACGAGATCGGATATTGCTGACAACTGATCTGTTGTGGAACGGCAAGTACCTTTAGGTGGTGGTGTGGGCTTTGGTTTCTGAAAAAAGGAGAACATAAAACAAAGTATTAGCAAAAGTGAAATCCATCCTCATGAATTTTTTTTTTTTAAGGATTACAGGTGACAGGAAAGGTATCCGCAATATGTATCAGGTATGCAGGCAGGGGTGGTATGCAGGCAGGAGGTGTTATGCAGGCAGCAGGTGGTATGTAGGCAGGAGGTGGTATGCAGGCAGGGGGTGGTATGCAGGCAGGAGGTGGTATGCAGGCAGAAGGTGGTATGCAGGCAGGAGGTGGTATGCAGGCAGGAGGTGGTATGCAGGCAGGGGGGGTGGTATGCCGGCAGGGGGTGGTATGCAGGCAGGAGGTGGTATGCAGGCAGGGGGTGGTATGCCGGCAGGGGGTGGTATGCAGGCAGGAGGTGGTATGCAGGCAGGTGGTGGTATGCAGGCAGGAGGTGGTATGCAGGCAGGGGGTGGTATGCAGGCAGGGGGTGGTATGCAGGCAGGGGGGGTGGTATGCCGGCAGGGGGTGGTATGCAGGCAGGAGGTGGTATGCAGGCAGGAGGTGGCATGCAGGCAGGAGGTGGTATGCAGGCAGGGTGTGGTATGCAGCCAGGGGGGTGGTATGCCGGCAGGGGGTGGTATACAGGCAGGGGGTGGTATGCAGGCAGGAGGTGGTATGCAGGTAGGAGGTTGTATGCAGGCTGGAGGTGGTATGCAGACAGGAGGTGGTATGCAGGCGGGAGGTGGTATATAAGAAGGAGGTGGTATGCAGGCAGGGGGTGGTATGCAGGCAGGGGGTGATATGCAGACAGGGGGTGGTATGCAGGCAGAGGGTGGTATACAAGAAGGAGATGCAGACATGGGGTGGTATGCAGACAGGGGGTGGTATGCAGACAGGGGGTGGTATGCAGGCAGGGGTGGTATGCAGGCAGGAGGTGGTATGCAGGCAGGGGGTGGTATGCAGGCAGGGGGGGTGGTATGCAGGCAGGGGGGTGGTATGCAGGCAGGGGGTGGTATGCAGGCAGGAGGTGGTATGCAGGCAGGAGGTGGTATCAGAGGCGTACCTAGATAACCATGGGCCCCATAGCAAAAGTTTGTAAGGGCCCCCTATTTAGCAACTGATGGTGATAAATGTATGTAAAACATATACTTAGACAGCAAAGATGGGCCCCCTTCAGCTCTGGGCCCCATAGAAGCTGCACCCCTTGCACCTATGGCAGTTAAGCACTTGGGTGGTATACAAGAAGGAGGTGCATGCAGGCAGGGGGTGGTTTGCAGGCAGGTGGTGGTATGCAGGCAGGAGGTGATATATAAGAATGAGGTGGTATGCAGGCAGGCAGTGGTATGTATGCAGGCAGGTGGTGGTATGCAGGCAGGAGGTGATATATAAGAAGGAGGTGGTATGCAGGCAGGGGGTGGTATGCAGACAGGAGGTGGTATGCAGGCGGGAGGTGGTATATAAGAAGGAGGTGGTATGCAGGCAGGGGGTGGTATGCAGGCAGGGGGTGATATGCAGACAGGGGGTGGTATGCAGGCAGAGGGTGGTATACAAGAAGGAGATGCAGACATGGGGTGGTATGCAGACAGGGGGTGGTATGCAGACAGGGGGTGGTATATAGGCAGGAGGTGGTATGCAGACAGGGGGTGGTATGCAGGCAGGGGATGGTATGTGGGCAGGAGGTGGTATGCAGGCAGGAGGTGGTGTGCAGGAAGGAGGTGGTATGCAGGCAGGGGGTGGTATATAAGAAAGAGGTGGTATGCAGGCAGGGGGTGGTATGCAGGCAGGAGGTGGTATGCAGGCAGGGGGTGGTATGCAGGCAGGAGGTGGTATGCCGGCAGGGGGGGTGGTATGCAGGCAGGGGGTGGTATGCAGGCAGGGGGTGATATGCAGACAGGGGGTGGTATGCAGGCAAAGGGTGGTATACAAGAAGGAGATGCAGACATGGGGTGGTATGCAGACAGGGGGTGGTATGCAGACAGGGGGTGGTATGCAGGCAGGAGGTGATATATAAGAAGGAGGTGGTATGCAGGCAGGGGGTGGTTTGCAGGCAGGTGGTGGTATGCAGGCAGGAGGTGATATATAAGAAGGAGTTGGTATGCAGGAAGGGGGTGGTATGCAGGCAGGTGGTGGTATGCAGGCAGGAGGTGATATATAAGAATGAGGTGGTATGCAGGCAGGGGGTGGTATGCAGGCAGGTGGTGGTATGCAGGCAGGAGGTGGTATGCAGGCAGGGGGTGGTATGCAGGCAGGGGGGGTGGTATGCAGGCAGGGGGGGTGGTATGCAGGCAGGGGGGGTGGTATGCAGGCAGGGGGTGGTATGCAGGCAGGAGGTGGTATGCAGGCAGGAGGTGGTATGCAGGCAGTGGGTGGTATCAGAGGTGTACCTAGATAACCATGGGCCCCATAGCAAAAGTTTGTAAGGGCCCCCTATTTAGCAACTGATGGTGATAAATGTATGTAAAACATATACTTAGACAGCAAAGATGGGCCCCCTTCAGCTCTGGGCCCCATAGCAGCTGCACCCCTTGCACCTATGGCAGTTAAGCACTTGGGTGGTATACAAGAAGGAGGTGGTATGCAGGCAGGGGGTGGTTTGCAGGCAGGTGGTGGTATGCAGGCAGGAGGTGATATATAAGAAGGAGGTGGTATGCAGGCAGGGGGTGGTATGCAGGCAGGTGGTGGTATGCAGGCAGGAGGTGATATATAAGAAGGAGGTGGTATGCAGGCAGGGGGTGGTTTGCAGGCAGGTGGTGGTATGCAGGCAGGAGGTGATATATAAGAAGGAGTTGGTATGCAGGAAGGGGGTGGTATGCAGGCAGGTGGTGGTATGCAGGCAGGAGGTGATATATAAGAATGAGGTGGTATGCAGGCAGGGGGTGGTATGCAGGCAGGTGGTGGTATGCAGGCAGGAGGTGATATATAAGAAGGAGGTGGTATGCAGGCAGGGGGTGGTATGCAGACAGGAGGTGGTATGCAGGCGGGAGGTGGTATATAAGAAGGAGGTGGTATGCAGGCAGGGGGTGGTATGCAGGCAGGGGGTGATATGCAGACGGGGTGGTATGCAGGCAGAGGGTGGTATACAAGAAGGAGATGCAGACATGGGGTGGTATGCAGACAGGGGGTGGTATGCAGACAGGGGGTGGTATATAGGCAGGAGGTGGTATGCAGACAGGGGGTGGTATGCAGGCAGGGGATGGTATGCAGGCAAGGGATGGTATGCAGGCAGGAGGTGGTGTGCAGGAAGGAGGTGGTATGCAGGCAGGGGGTGGTATATAAGAAAGAGGTGGTATGCAGGCAGGGGGTGGTATGCAGACAGGGGATGGTATGCAGGTAGGGGGTGGTATGCAGACAGGGTGTGGTATGCATGAAGGGGGTGGTATGCAGGCAGGGGGTGGTATGCAGACAGGGGGTGGTATGCAGACAGGGGGTGGTATATAGGCAGGAGGTGGTATGCAGACAGGGGGTGGTATGCAGGCAGGGGATGGTATGTAGGTAGGAGGTGGTATGCAGGCAGGAGGTGGTATGCAGGCAGGGGGTGGTATGCAGGCAGGGGGTGGTATATAAGAAGGAGGTGGCATGCAGGCAGGGGGTGGTATGCAGGCAGGAGGTGGTATGCAGGCAGGGGGTGGTATATAAGAAGGAGGTGGTATGCAGGCAGGAGGTGGTATGCAGGCAGGGGGTGGTATGCAGACAGGGGGTGGTATGCAGACAGGGGGTGGTATGCAGGCAGGGGTGGTATGCAGGCAGGGGGTGGTATGCAGACAGGGGGTGGTATGCAGACAGGGGGTGGTAGGCAGGCAGGAGGAGGCAGGCAGGGGGTGGTATGCTGGCAGGGGGTGGTATGCAGGCAGGAGGAGACAGGCAGGGGGTGGTAGGCAGGCAGGGGATGGTAGGCAGGCAGGGGGTGGTGTGCGGGCAGGAGGTGGTATGCTGGCAGGGGGTGGCAGGAGGAGGCAGGCAGGGGGTGGTATACAGGCTGTAACTTGACCGTAACTGTTTTACCATCATG
The DNA here is from genome assembly GCF_055691185.1 of Crinia signifera. Taxonomy (NCBI): domain Eukaryota; kingdom Metazoa; phylum Chordata; class Amphibia; order Anura; family Myobatrachidae; genus Crinia; species Crinia signifera. The sequence goes on from NC_139227.1 coordinate 95,257,329, forward strand.
ATGGAAATACCTATGGTTCATATCCCGACACATACATAATACTGGTAGTGGAAAGGCCTACAGTCAGTATACCAACATGATCATAATGCCGAACATGTGAAAAGACACAGTTGTAATGTCAACATGGACACCGTATATATGTGTGATATAGAAATGCGATGCTTATACTTATGAAAAACGGCCGAGCATGTGGCAGCTGGTGTCTGTCTGCTGATCATCGTGCTGTCATGGCGATGGGCCTATTGTTATGTGGGGGCCTGGAACTGCAGCCCCATCCGCCCCATTGGTAATCTGGCCCTGCATGTACTACAGTGAGGAGGAGTTGTGAGGCCCTATCACTCTCGGAGCATAAACTGTATAGATGCTATGATTATAGTATCAGACACAGCTGCAATTACACACAAGATATAGGCAAGCTGCATAACATTGTATGTGACTGTATCTGTTTACCAAATAATATTACACTTTTCCTTTGGGGAAACACAAGAAAAAATTTCTGCAGATGCAAGCGCACTTACATTCAGAATATAGGCATGCTATATATCATTTTAATCAGAAAATGCTGCTTGTTTGTCTGTATAGCATCCTACATAAAAAATCTACATGAACAGTGCATAAGCTATTTTGACAACTCAAAGTATATTTTGCATTTTTAAGGTTAGAAACCATTTTTTTTAGAGGGTTATTTATTACTGATGCACTGTAATTGTGTAAGTTAATTTCAACATTGTTTAATTCAACTCACCCAAACATACCAGCTCTAATGATGTCCGACTTTAAAGAGCTGTTTTGTTTGAGACTTGGTAACTCTGCTCCCATTACCTCCTGACCTGCGTATTACATTCATTTAAACCACTAGGACTGTTGTCTGTGTCTATGGGTGGGATGTACTAAAGGGAAAATGTATTAAAACCCCGCCACCATGATACTGCATAGTAGGGTATCGCCACCTTTGGGTGGCGATACCCTATAGAAGCCTATGGGCTTCTTTTTGCCGCCCGCCACCTCCGCCGCAACCCCGCCGCCTAGCCGACCACCCCTCTCCTCCTCCATTGTGCTTACCTTCCTGAAAGGTCCTCCTGGACCCTGGAAGGTAAACCCCTCCTCCCCCTAGCAATGCAGCTGGATGTCCTTCCAGCTGCAGGGCAGAGGAGGAGGCGCCGGGGACAGCCACGCTGAGCAGTCCTGGCTGCAGGGGAGCAGTAGGCAGCTGGGAGGTGACACCACTGTACAGGTATCGCGGGGGGCCTCCGTCACCGCACCGCGATGCCAGCCGCATATGTTAGTACACATGCATTGGCATCTCAGCGGGGGCGTGGTGAAGTGCGGCGATGTATATTAATACATCCCGCCCGTTATCTGATTGGGATCTGGTCATTGGGTCACCAGCACGATGGTCAACAAGCATTAGATCGACATGCAGTTAGGTCAACATGATTTAAGGTCAACTTGACTTAAGGTCGATATGAGTTAGGTCGACAGGGTCAGTAGGTTGACATGGGGAAAGTTGATATGGGTTTTTTTACTGTTTTTTTGAGCCGACATGTGCCGACAGGCGGTATTTCATGCTCTACCATCCACTAGGGCGTGGTGGGAGAACAAAATAGTGGCCGAAGCATGGCAAGCGCAGCGAGGAACCGTGCCCGAAGCATGACGAGCACAGCGAGCCATGCGAGGGGATGCAGTGCCACGTTTTAATGTTTTATGTTAACTGTGTTAACATTCCGGTTAAAAAAGGTAAAAAAAAAACATGTTGACTTTTTCACTGTAGACCTTCCCTAGGTCGACCTCATGAGCCTGTCAACCTAACCCATGTTGACCTTAAGTCATGTCAACCTTCCTGCATGTCGACCTTAAGTCGTGTCGACCTAAATGCATGTCGACCTAATGGTGTAAACCTAATGCTTGTCGACCATAATGCCGGTGGCCTAATGAACCATACCCATCTGATTATTGTTACAGTTTTTGGTTATTACAGATAACTTGAGCAATGCATGGGATTGTTAGTGAGCTCATTGTTAGTATCAACAGACTTACAGTACAATGTTCTGGCATAATCGAAACCATTAACAGATGAGAAAATGACACCTGGGAAATCATTTGAATATGTACAAAATTCAGTAAAAAATAGACTCATACCTGGTTCACGTGGCCTTTATACCTCTGTCCAAGGTTTACATTACAGAGAGTGCGGGGGGGTGGGGGGGGGAGGGGGACCCGGGATGCTAAGAGGACATAGGTGGGACCCTAACTCCCATTTACCTATGGGAACTGGCAGGTCACCGTTACCCCTTAACACTTTATTTCCCCCAAACTTTTACTTTCACGGTGTTCTGTAATTGCGCAATCAGTTGGAGAGCAATTAATGTTTGGTGATTTCTTAAGCTGTGTACACACGGTGCAATATATTGCTCAGTGTCCAGTTTTCATCAGCGACCAGAGATGGTCAGGAGACTCTGCTGGGGGAGCTGCAGAGGGCAGGGCCGAAACTAGGGTTTCCGGCGCCCGGGCCAAGGCAGTCATTTGGTGCCCCCCCGTCCCCCCTGATGGGACGGGGACCAAATGACCGCCTTGGCCCTGGCGCCGGAGACCCAACCCCCGTTCACCGCCCCACTGACAACATAAATTACCTTCTGCGCAGCCAGCGGGGGTCCGGTGACAGGCAGCAGGGTTCCGGGTAGCCGCTGTAGCAGCAGCTTGACTCCGTCTCTACTCTCTCCTACTAGCGTGGCAGTGGGAAGCGCTGGTGATGACTTTGAAATCAGCCAATCAGCGCCCGTCAAGTCTTTTCAAAGTCATCACCAGCGCTTCCCGCCGCCTCGCTAGTAGGAGAGAGTAGAGACGGACGGAGTCAAGCTGCCGCTACAGCGGCTGCCCGGAACCCCGCTGCCTGTCACCGGACCTCCGCTGGCTGTCCCAGGACCTGACAGCGCCCCCCCCCCTTCAGCTCCCGGTGCGCGTGCCCCCCCAGCCCCCCCCCCCCCCTAGTTACGGCCCTGCAGAGGGAAACAGCTGATCCTTCTAATGGTCGCTGGTCGCAGGAGCTTGCTCCTGTGACCAGCGACCACTAGAAGGCTGAACACAGGAGCGTGCACCTGGCGATTTATCGCTGCAGCACAAACAAATCACTGGCAATATGGTCGCTCAGCGATATTGCACCGTGTGTACACAGCTTAAAACTTCTGCAATCTGTAATCTACAATAAGTGGAAACTATATTTAAGTAATCTTTGGCTGACTGATTCTGAACATTAACTAAATCCAGGTAGTAGCAAGGGATGACGTTGCCACAAATCTGCTGATATTACTCTTGCATAAGCTCCTTAATATACGGTATCTGCAATGTATTCTGGTATCCAGGGCTGGATGGCCCACCTGGCACTTCTGGCCAAATCCTAGAAGGGTCTTTAGCCTGTTGGGCTGGTCCAGCTATGCATGGGACCGGAGCTGGCTGAGCATTCTGTTTGGTTATCCAGCATACAGAGACACGCCCTCATGACCTGCAACACACACCCATGTGTTATGACCACACCCATTTTCCATGTGCTGACATGTGTGTATTGTACAATGCCGGATAGCTTCAGTCCGTCCCTGCTGGTACCTGTAACAAAATTACCTTTTTGTTTCCCTTCTCTTTACCTGAAACACAGACAGGGATACAAGAGTTAATTGACTGTTAACCTTTTAGAAATCAGAAAAACAACAAGTCATTGCAACATTGTATAAGAGGGAAACTTACTCTGTTTGTGTTTACCCTGCATGAGAAAAGGGAGAGAACAGTTATATAAGAAATATACAGGAATACAATGGTAAACATTTAGTAATTCACTATTTGGGCAGTACGGATGGTGTAGTGGTTAGCATTACTGCCTCACAGCACTGAGATTATTGGTTCAATACCCAGCATGGCCCTAACTGTGCGGAGATTGTATATTCTCCCCGTACTTGTGTGGGTTTCCTCCGGGTACTCCGGCTTCCTACCACAATCCAAAAATATACTGGTAGGTTAATTGGCTCCCAAAAATTAACCCTAGAATGTCTGTGTGTGCGTGTACATGTGATAGGGAATATAGATTGTAAGCTCCACTGGGGCAGGGACTGATGTGAATGTTCTAATATTCTCTGTAAAGCGCTGCGGAATCTGTGTGCGCTACAGTATATAAGAAACTGGTAATAAATAAATAAAATATCTGGATGGCTGACAGACAGTTGCCCTTATTCAGATCTGATAGCAGTACAAATTTGTTCTCAATTGGGCAAAACCATGTTAATCTGCCCAAAAAATCTACACATGTTACATCTGCCCCACCTGCAGTGCACATGGTTTTGCCCAATTTGAGAACAAATTTGTACTGAGCTCAGATCTGAATAAGGGCCAGTGTCTACTTGACACCAAAAGGTCATCATCAGGGCCGCCAATAGGGGGGTGCTGTGGGTACAGCTGTCCCAGGGCCCGGCCTCTGGAAGACCCTGTGCAGCTCAATTTGCCCACCGCAACCCCCCCTTCCCCCGACTTCCTCCGCTGTGCTGCCTGCCCTGCGCTTGGTGCACTGAACGAAGCACATGCTTCTTCATTGCAGGATGCTGGCAGCCAATTAAAATACTGCACTGACTTTTGAACCAATCAGAGCTTGTGTACCATTAGCCAGTCAGAGCGGCTGCTGGTACACGAGCTCTGATTAGCTCAACAGCCGGCGCTGCATTTTTATTGGCCGCAGGCGTCCTGCATTGAAGAAGCCTGTGCTTCGGGACCTGCTCCGTTCAGCAGGAGGGGATAAGGAAGCAGGAGTCGGGCGGTAAGTGTATTGAGGGGGGGATGGGAGGGGCCCGGACTGAAAATCAGTCCCGGGCCCCAAAATTCCTATTGGCAGCCCTGGTCAACATGCACAAGGCTTACAAAAGATAGGCATGCACAAGATCAATGTGGATAAAAGGACGGCATGAGTAAAAGGTCTACATGAAAAATGTCAACATATGAAAAGATGGACATGATGTTTTTGGGGATTTTCTTTTTCATTTTTGAACTATTTCATACTTCACCATCTGCATGGACTCGGGATGAGAATGGTAAAATGCCGACACAAAGCTACAAGAGTATACAGTACACTAACTGGGGTCCCCATGCTCAGGTGTCAACATGGGCACCAAAAAAGGGGCAAACATTAATGTCGACATTGTCATGTGTCAACCTCTTCCATGTCAACCTTTTGCTTGTTTTGACAATTTGCCAACGTCGACTTCTGGCATGTCGACCTTTTGCTGTTGACCTTGACATTGTCTGTGCACTAATCCACACCCTTCTGGTTCTATGATTTCAATAGGATTCACCGGGAGAGAGATGCATTTTGGTAATTATTATTGCCTTCACCATAACAGGCTACCAGCTGGGTATGACTGGTAACCAGGGCACAATTTGGAGAGAAAGAAGACTCTCTTGCTGGGGCACTCTTGCGGTTTCAAGTAATAGTTAGTCTTATATTTAAACTATATGGCAAGGGTTGACATACATACATAAATATACCCCTTTTACACCAAAAATCCCGGATCCGACCCGACATTTGGAAGAAGGATCCAAGCCGGGTCGGATCCAGGATTTACTCCATTTACACCGGTGCCCACCCGCAGTATAGACGGAGGCGGTGCTTTGAGATGACATCATCTCCAAGCGCCGGGACCGTGGTGATCCCCGCCGGATACACCGACCGCCATGCCCCCCCCCCCCCCAGCTGTCATCCGGGAGGTGAATGGATGCCGCACACAGGCATCCATTCACCTCCTCCGCTGCCGCCACTGCTGTCTGCAGAGTATAGCAGACAGCAGCGCAGGCTGTGTGTCCCCCCCTTCCAACCTGCGGACGCTGCGGTCCGCAGGTTGTACATCCCCCATTGATGTAAATGGGAGCCAGGTCATCCGACCCGGCGTACCCATTTACACCGCCCTCTACCCAGGTCCTAGCCGTGTTCTACCAAGGACCTGGGTAGAAGTCCTGTGTAAAGGGACTCGGCGTGACACATTTACACCGACCCGGGTCTGACCCGGGGTTTTGAGGCAGTGTATTACTAACTTCCTGCTACCATTAAGGGGTAAGGTATTATAATTATACTTCCCCTGTAAACTAGGAAGATATTTGCAGTGGAATTCCTCTAATACACAGAGATTTGATACAACTAGCAAAGAAAATACATACCTCCCAACTTCTGTAGTTGGGAGGTCGGGACTCTCGCGCGGCACAGCCGGGCGCCCACCCGAAAAGGGGCACAGCCTCGCGAAAAGGGGGCGTGGCTTCACGGGATGACGCATCCTCTGGCCGCGCCCCCTTTTCCGCCGCTCACCAGCGCTGAATAGACACTGTGTGCATGCGCATACATGCACATATTCCAACAATCCCCCATTCATATAAAGGATGAAATATTCAGGTCAGTCAACAGTGTCATTACCTCCTTCATCTGGGGCAACAAACGTCCTAGAGTCAAATTGACTACGTTGTGGAGGGATCGAGGATGTGGAGGGTTGGCCCTACCCAATTTTAAAATGTACTACTTGGCAGCCCAAGCGGTCCACCTGTGTGCATGGGTTAACGAGGGCGAGGCCTCTATTGAATTGTTGAGGCTCGTGGCAGTTACAAAAACAGGTCTCACTCCGCTGCAAATAATATTAACAAATAAATGTAACCTGGCATTTCCACCCATAATAAATCAAGCCATCAGGGTCTGGTGTGGGATCAATAAGATAAGTGAATTTGGGGGCATTGATCCAGATACAGCTATATTCTCTCTGGAATCCTTGTCACAAATTAAGAAACATCAAGGTGAGAAAATCTGGGCTCATTATGGGATAAGCTCCCTGGGACAAGTATATTCAGATCATATACTAAAGCCCTTTGCACAGATACAGAGGGAATTTAATATTCCGAGTACAATGTTCTATCGATTCCTCCAGTTTAGATGTGCCCTGGGCGAATATAGCAGGGCAGGAAGGGGTTTACTGGCGGAATCTCCGATCAAGAGGTTCATCAGGAAACTCCCCCCCTACCCCCCCGGGAAACGGCTATCTAAGGTTTATAAATATCTGATCTCTATAGGACCTAATGATGATTTACCGCAACTTCAGGCTAAATGGACCATAGATGTCCCCGCTCTCGATGAAGATAGCCACTAGCTCCATACGCATACAGCAGGTCCAATTCAACATATTCCACAAAATGTACTTAACCCCCATCAGATTAAAAAAATTCTCTGGGGAGGGTTCGGGGACATGCCCTAGATGTGGGGAGCAGGATGGCACCTTCTGGCACTTGCTTTGGGAATGCAGACCAGTGCGAAAATTTTGGGTAAAAGTTATTGGGGTAATGAGGAATATAGGTATCCAGGCGGAGGCATTTACAGGGCTAAATTTGATCTTGGGAATATGGAATGACGAGGCAGGTCAGGATGGGTTGAGTTCGTTAGCAGTAATTCTGACAGCCCTCACTAAAGTAATAGTGGCTCGCCACTGGATGTCCCAGAAGGGTCCCGAAATCAAGGAATGGATAAATTTGGTTAATACTACTTATGTGCATGAGAAGTATGTATATGCCTCTAGGGGCCGGATGTTGTTCTTTCAAAAAGTATGGTATAATTGGCACAGATTTGAGTTTTTTTCAGTATAAAATGAAAATTGGGCACTGTATTTATATTTAGTATAATTTTTCAGGCAGTGTTTTTAGGCACAAAGAAACGACCACTGTTAATGCAAGTAGAGTGTGATGTTTAAGTTAAATATTTTTTTTTTGTACTAGTATTTCTGAATAGAATTTATTGTTTGTATTAGGTACAATGATTTCTGTGATTATATGGATAATACTTTAACCTTCCTTGAAATGATGATTAATATGGGGTCGTCAGTAAGAGTCCACCTCATATTAAATTTGGGCTTCCCGGACGGGAGCCAGTGGCAGCTGAATATTCAAATTACACCTAAATTGTCTGGTCTCGTTCTCGTGCTTCCCAGGGTCAAGACCTGCAGGTTTCTCTCCTGGAGAAGGTCATAACTTTTGATAAACAGACAGCAAAAATATGAGCTATGTCCCCATGAATGGGCTATTGGGAACACCTAATCCAGGGGCGAACACCTAGCAGGAGGAGCCTTGTAAAGGATAAGGGTGGGGGCAAGGCTGTAATTTATATTGGGAGTGTCTTATTTTAAGTAATGGATAATAAATATGATGCATTGTCATATGATGGATGTATGAATGTGTTTTTGTTATGTATGTCGTTAAAGAAAAAAAAATTCTAAATAAAGTCTTAATTAAAAAACAAACAAAATTGATTTAGTTTCAAATAACCAAGTAATTGAACATCTAGGGAACAGTGACCATAACATGGTATCACTGGAAATCAAGTTTTGTAAACTACAACATTCAGGACCGGCTAAAATATTAAATTTTAGAAAAGCTAACTTCAAATTATTCAGGGAATCTTTAAAAAAAATTGAGTGGGAAGAGATATTTGAGGGGATGAATGCAGAGGAAATGTGGGAAACACTAAAAAATGTGCTTGATTCATTAACTATCAAATACATCCCAAAAGGCAATAAGGGAAAATTCAACAAGAAAAAGCCATCATGGTTGGACAAAAGAGTAAGGACCAATCAGCAATCAACAATAAGACAAGAGCATTTCAATTTTATAGGACAACGTGAATAAGGAGGCCTTCAGTTAGTACAAAGAATTAAATACAATTTGTAAAGGGGTAATCACAGTAGCAAAAAGGGAAAATGAATAACACATAGCCACTGAGAGCAAAATCAATCCCAAGAAGTTTTAAAATACATCAATAGTAAATGAATAATTAAAGGAAAAAGCAGAACTGTTAAATGAGTTCTTTTCATCAATGTTTACTAGGGAAGAGAAGACAGTGGATCATATAGGTACCACAAATGGGATGAGCAAGCCAGATCTTAATATTGCTTTCATGACCGATGAGATAAAATTGCGGCTCAGCAAAATCAAAACAAACAACTCACCAGGCCCAGATGCGATTCATCCTAGGGTACTAATGGAATTAAGAGAGGAATTAGCAACCCCTCTGTATTACATTTTTGATAACTCACTTTCATCGGGTAAGGTACCAAAAGAATGAGGAATAGCAGAGGTAGTGCCAATATTCAAAAAAGGAAAAAGGGATGACCCAGCTAATTACAGGCCTGTGAGCTTAACATCAATAGTGGGTAAATTATTTGAGTGATTTTTAAGGGATGGTATCCAGGAATATTTAGATCTTCATACTTTAATTAGTATCAACCAACATGGGTTTATTAGGCTTCTTCTATGAGAATGTCAGCAAAAACCTTGATATTAGAAATGCTGTAGACATGGTCTTTCTAGATTTTGCTAAGGCTTTTAATACAGTGCCACACAAGAGGTTGATAAATAAAATGGAGGACCTGGGACTAGGGGGAAAGAATTTGTAGATGGCTAGGGAGCTGGCTGTGTAATAGAGAACAGCGAGTGGTTATGAATGGTGCAGTATCAAATATAGAATAGAATAGAACAGAATCAACTTTATTGGCCATGTGTGCTTGCGCACACTAGGAATTTTTTGTGTATATACAGTGCAGCATCAAGCAGGGATGAAGGGGGGGGGGGGGCATTACATACATTACATTGAGACATTACATGCGGGGAACACATACTTGCCGAGCAGCACAGCGCCTAGGCAGCCATCAGCGGCGCCACTGGTCACTGCAGCAGCCAGGTAGGTAACGATATAAGCAAATACAGTACAGTATCACACAGGGAACACATACCCGCCGAGCTGCACAGAGCCTAGTCAGCCATCCGTGGCGCCACTGGTCGCTTCAGCAGCCAGGTAGGTGACAATATAAGCAGGGACACTATACTGGCACACAGAGAACATATACCAACCACGCTGCACAATGCCTAGGCAGCCATCAGCGGCACCACTGGTCGCTGCAGCAGCCTGGTAGGTGACAGTATGAGCAGAGACATCGCAGTTATAACAGAGACAGTACAGTTATCACACAGGGGACAAGAGGATACATATTGCTGAGTGCACAGATCCTAGGCAGCCATTTGCGGCGCCATTTGCTGTGGGGGGGCGGGGGAGAGGGGGGGAGAGAGAGTCACTGAGGCCTGGGGAGAGTCAGTGAGGACTGGGGCTGGATATGATACCAGTACTAAGTGGAGTGCCACAGGGGTCTGTACTAGGGCCCATTTTATTTAACATATTTATTGACGATATTGGGCTGGGATTACTTAGCAATGTTTCCATCTTTGCAGATGACACAAATCTGAGCAGAGTAATTAAATCAACCGAGAATGTCTCCACACTTCAGAACAAATTAAGAACAATCTTAATAAACTAGTTGAGTGGGCAAAAAGTGGAAAATTAGGTTTAATGTGGATAAATGCAAGGTTATGCACCTTGGGAGACATAACCACATACTGTACTTTCCTACTTTTGAAAACTCATTTCAGGGAGACTATAGTTAGCAGGAGAATTTTGCACAGCGCCCCATTGTCGTGCTCCACCCACAGGGCGTGTCTAGTTCCATATAAGGAGAGATTGTGAAAAGAGATTGTGAACGCCGCACCTAGAAGCGTGGGTGTGTACTGCTACATCTGAGAGGAATCTTTTAAAATGACATATCCAAATGTAGATGAGCCCCAAAGCAGTTAGTAAGAACTACTGGGAAATGGAGCTGATGATTCAGTGTAAATATCTGTCACTAATTCCTTTTTTACCCCAAAAATGTGGGCTAGGTGAAATTAGGGAGATTGCCTAATCTATAATGCCTAAACAAATCCGGCCCTGCCTCTCTCCCTCATTAGTCTATAATGAGGGAGAGAGGCAGGGCCGGATTTGTGCCTAGGCCCGTGAGGCACTGGCCTCAGGGCGGCACCAATTAAGGGCGGCAGGCAGGCTGACATTCAGTTAAATAGCAGCATGGCACAGCGGGAGGGCAGCGGTGAGTGACGAGCGCCGCAGACATGAATTATCATATGTCGGCGGCAGCGCCGCTCGTCACTCTGCACTGCCCACCCACTCTGCCATGCACATTACATCACCGCTTAGTGGCTGGGTCCGGCGGTCCCCCTGCGCTTCCAGAAATGGCTCAGGCTCACTGCTGCCGGTTCCTGACCATTGGCTACTCTACACACACACACAGTCTATTGGCTGCTGTGTATCCAACAGCTGAGCTGAGTGGCACGCAGATCCCCCCTGCGCTCAGTTGTTAGTCACAGTGTGTGAGCCGGAGAGAGACTGACGGAGACACTGTGCTAATCACTGTACTAATAAGTGCCTCCCTCCCTCCGGGTCCTCCGTACAGTGAGCAGTCCAGAGAGAGACTGACGGAGACACTGTGCTAATCACTGTACTAATAAGTGCCTCCCTCCGGGTCCTCCGTACAGTGAGCAGTCCAGAGAGAGACTGACGGAGACACTGTGCTGCTAATCACTGTACTAATAAGTGCCTCCCTCCCTCTGGGTCCTCCGTACAGTGAGCAGTCCAGAGTGAGACTGACGGAGACACTGTGCTAATCACTGTACTAATAAGTGCCTCCCTCCCTCCGGGTCCTCCGTACAGTGAAATATATAAATAACAATGTATATACATATGATTACATTAAAATGGGGGGGGGGGGGGGCACAAAAGTGTTGTGCCTAGGGGCGACCTGACCCCTAAATTCGCCCCTGGAGAGAGGGATATTGCTGATATTTCAGGGAGTCTCCTGCAGAATGCAGGAGGGGAGGCAAGTATGCATAACCAGTGTGCTAGTTATAAACCGCTGAGTGCCTGATGCCCCTCACCAGTCAACTAACCTTGAACCCAAAGCTCCATCTCTTCCCCGTCTTTCCCCTTTTGTAACCTTCCCCTTGTACCTGAAATAACCAGTCGGAGTCTAGTATTTTTGGCGAATTAAATGGTCACAATTTATTAACTTGATTACAAATTTACTGTTACTTAATTTGGGTGGCATAGATAGCACTGCGGTCCACCAGCCCTTATCACAACTGAATCCTGTAACCGCCTGGGGGGCCGGGATCCCCTTCTCGCAACTGACAATCTGTAACCGCCGGTGATCCCATTTTGCCCCCCGACGCCAGGCCTGGCGCCCCACCTTGTCTGGCCGCAGTACTTACACCCCCAACGCCAGGCCAAGTGCCATACCATGGCTGGTCCTCAGTACTTCCGTCTGCTGCTTTGCCTTCTTGAAGTTGCTTAATGTTGTTCCTTCTTCCTCTTGGGGTGGGTGGGTGGGATTCTTGCTGGGGTTGCTTCTGAGTGTAATGACCCCCATCCTCCCCCTTCCTTAAGTATGGCCTATCCCCTGGGGAGGGGCCGTTTACCTATTGTCCTTTACCTTATCTTCCCTTTTGCTCTAAGCTGGCACCTACTCTACCTGCTTTCCCCCCCCCTACAGCAATTATGTATCTCTTTTGTGGGGCACAGGCTGAGCTTTTATACTCATTCGCTGCTATTTGCAGCTCATTCTCTTTAACCTAAGCGGGGAGGCATTGGGTAATTTAGAATTTGAAAAGGATCTAGGAGTCCAAATAGATAACAAACTGGGGTGTCATGCTCAATGTCACATAGCAACAAATAATGCAAACGGAATACTAGCATGTATAAAAAGGGGTATGGAAACTAGGGACTCAAAAGTAATTATGCCACTGTACAAAGCATTGGTTAGACCTCACCTTGAATATGGGGTACAATTCTGGGCCCAACACTATAAAAAGGATATCATAGAACTGGAAAAAGTAAAGAGAAGAGCAACCAAGCTAATAAAGGGAATAGAGAATTTAAGCTATGAAGAAAGATTGAACCATTTAGAATTTTTAACGCTAGAAAAGAAACGTTTAAGGGGGGACATGATAAACATGTACAAAAATCAGGGGCCAATATAAGGAACCGTCAAACACCCTTTTTACTGTAAGGAAGGAATCTAGGACACGTGGGCATGAGTTTAGATTAGAGGAAAAAAGATTTTGTTCCCCAAGAAGGAAACATTTTTTTACGGTCAGGGCAACTAAACTATGGAACTCTCTTCCAGGTGAGGTGGTGTCGGCAGGCACAATAGATACGTTTAAAATAAGGTTGGACAAACATTTATTGGTTAAAAACATCCAGGGGTACAAATAAGAATCATAACCTGTCTTTTAAAATATTTGAATACACCATAGTTACCTACCCTCCTGCATTCTGCAGGAGACTCCCTGAAATAACACCCATCTCCCTCTCTCCCTCATTAGTCTACCAATCTCCCTCATGTCACCTAGCCCACATTACATGGTTACATTTTTTGGGGGAAAAAGAATGAGAGAACATTGAATAATCAGCACCATTTCCCAGCACTTTACCAAGTATAGTAGCTCTTACTAACTGCTTTGGGGCTCAGCTACATATGGATATAAGTAATTTTAAAAGATTCCTCTCAGATGTAGCAGTACACACCCACGCTACTAGGTGCCTCTTTGACAATCTCTTTACACAATTGTGGCAGTCCACCCCTGGTGTACTCTTGTGCCCCCAAAGAGATTTTAATTGCAGCCAATGCTGCTCAGAGGAAATCCTCACAAGGGGCCTTATTTTGGTTCATTCTTTCTGACAAAATCCTTCTTAGATGGGCAAAACCATGTGCACTGCAGGTGGGGCAGATGTTACTTGTGCAGAGAGAATTAGATTTGGGTGGGGTTTTACTTCAAAGTGAGATCTATATTGCAGTGTAAAAATAAAGCAGTCAGTATTTTCCCTGCACAGAAACAAAATTACTCACCCAAATCTAATTCTCTCTGCACATGTTACATCTTCCCCCCTGCAGTGCACATGGTTTTGTCCATCTAAGAAGGGTTTTGTCAGAAAGAATGAACCAAAATAAGGCCCAAGGTGATTAGGCCATAAAAGATTTTAATTGCAGCCAATGCTGCTCAGACTGAACAATCAGCTGCAGTTGCCAGCTCCTGCTGGTCACGACTCCTGGCTGGCCACTGCAGCTGATTGTTCAGTCTGAGCAGCATTGGCTGCAATTAAAATCTCTTTGGGGGCACAAGAGTACACCAGGGGTGGACTGCCACACAATCCCTCCATATTTGGAACTAGACACGCCCTTTGGGTGGAGCATGACAAGCCCCCTCAATGAGGCACTGCACAAAATTCTCCTACCAATTCTAATCTCCCTCAAACTAGTTTTCAAAAGTAGGCAAGTATGGAATACACTACATATACAGTAACAAGGGATAAACTATTAAAGCAAGGTTGACCTGGATGGACGCAAGTCTTTATTCGGCCTTAACTACTATGTAACTATGTAGCTGTATGGCTAGTACGCTGTGCAGTCTGTGTGCCGGGCAGGGGCGCTGATTTAAGTTTTTTCTGGTGGGTGATCCCACAGACCCCCGCCTCCGCCCTCCCCCCCTCCCCCGGGACTCACCTGCTGCTCGATGTTGGGGATCCTAGCAGCAGCAGCGCCGCAGCGGGGTCCCAGCAGCGGATATGCCGTCAGCAACAGGGTCCCTGCGGAAGATTGGAACTAGCAGTGGTATTAATACCACTACTAGTTCCCATCCGCCGCAAGGACCCCCGCTGCTGACAGCATATCCACTGCTGGGACCACGCTGCCGTGGCCCGTGGGTGCTCCTCACTTTCTGTGGGTGCTCTGTCCCCGGAGCACCCATGGTTTCGGCGCCTAAGCGGCCGGGAAAGCTGCGCTGGGGTTTAAGGCTGTGTGCATGTGTGACAGGTCATTAGTACAGTATCATTGCTGCATACTTTAAGGAAGGAACATGTATCACGTTTATGGCCCTTATTCTGCATCGTGCGGTACGGCCCGCGTGCGGCCGTACCGCCGATGTTTTCAGTCTGCACATGCGCAGAGGTCAATCTGCGCATGTGCAGCCCCATTCGCCGCAGACGTAGTTCGTCCGCCGCAAAGGGGGCGTATAGGGGCGTGAGGGGCTTCATACCCTCATTTCCCTATGTATACGCCCCGCGTTTCATGGGCGTTCCCATGCAAACGCGGGGCGTATGCATGCTAATCAGGGTATGACGCCACTGATGGGGGCGGAAAGCTGACGTCGCCGGATGTCAGCTCTCAGCCCCCATACAAGCTATCACACGGACGATTGTCCGTGTGGTCTCAGCTTGCGGGAGCTGCTGTGGCGTGCGGCCCTGCCTTCGATGGTCGACGACCATCGAATGCAGGGGGCAGCTCCCACCATGGTGGAGGCGTACGCCCCACCATTTTTATGCGGATCGCCAGCCGTCCGTGTACGGACGGCCGTGGCGATCCGTCTCGTGGGCGGGGATTGGTTTGTGCGGCCGGAGCACCGTGTGCGGCTCCGGCCGCACCAACCAGAATAAGGGCCTATGCCTGGTGTAGCTATAAGTACTGTGGTGCACAGCGTAATCCCTGTCTGTGGCATTGCTTAAGTGATGTGACCTGCACCCGTGTCTACATTCCAGAGCTCAGCAGTCACACCCACTGCTCAATGCAGGATGCAATGCCCAGTAGCCAGTGGTGTAGCTAGGTGCCACGGCACCTGGAGCAAGGGCATGTTTCGCACCACAAACACCCCTCCCCCCCCCCCCCCCCGATTTGTGGCAGGTGAGGCTCGTGCGCAGTGAAAAGGGGTGCAGCGTAACATTATACCAAACACACTAATGCCCATTGCACATTTTGGCAAACTTTGTAATACCCATTAAACATGATGCCCATTACATACTCTATAACAAACGGCAATGCCCATAACACATAATGCTATGCACAGTAATGCCCATTACACATGATGCCACACACAGTAATGCCCATCACACATAATGCCTATTCCACATAATGCCCATTACATATTATGCCATAAAAGTGTGCTTACCTACATGCTCATTGTCAGGAGTTACATGTTCGATGCCAGGGTTAACATGCTCCTTGCCAGGGGATTACATGCTCCTTGACACGGAGGGGGGGTTTCATGCTCATTGCCACCGGGACTAAATGCTCATTGCCAGTGGTAGTTACATGCTCATTGCCAGGAGGGATTACATGCTTGTTGCCCAGGGCGATTATATGCTTCTTGCCCAGAGGATTACATGCTTGTTGCCCACATATAATGCCACCCTTATTTCTACACCTATAATCCCCCCCGTAGTGCCACACGCATAATAATCCCATAGTTTTAAATGCATAATGCCACCCATAGTGCCACACACATAATGCCCTCCCGTAGTGCCACACACATAATGCTGACCCTTTAATGCCACACACAATGCTCCAATAGTGTCACATACATACTGCCCCCCCATAGTGTTACACATATAATGCCCCTTGTAGTGCCACATGCATAATGCCCCCAGTAGTGCCACACACACACACACATAATTCCCCCATAAAGTTACACACACAGTGGTGTGTATATGATATGGAGCTGCCTGGAGAGGAGGGACATATTTGCAGCTGCTGAGATGCCGGGCGGAGGGAGGAAGGGGGCAGTGCGCAGCATCCGGGCAGGCAGCAGCTCAAAGAGAAAGGAGGAGGCGTCATTAAGAGGTGCCTGTGCACCTTCCGCACCCCATGGAGGAAGAACCGCCTGAGCTTCTCTGGTTGCCAAGCGACCGGCACCAGAGAAGCGATCCCCGCCAAAGGAGTCAAGGAGAAGTAGCGTTTCTGGTTGCTCAGCAACCAGAGACGCGGTGGGCTGACAGGAGCTCTGGAGCTCTGTCAGCCTGCACAAGAGGCTGTGCCGCTACCCTCGGCTGAGAATATGCCATTAATTATAGCGCAGCAGGGAGAGGGGGAGCTGGGGGAGCAGGAGAGTGGGCAAACAGGCAGGGGAGCCGGCGGCTCTGGCGCCATGTGATATGTTGGCGCCTGGAGCATGTGCTCCACCGGCTCCACAGTCCCTATGCCTCTGCCAGTTGCAGCTCAGCCCTCACTCTGCCAGCGCTGTGTACTAGTCTCTGCTGTCCTCCTGTGTCACCTCTCTGAGAAGTGTCATCATCCCAGTGTTCATGCAGCACAGGCTGGGAGCATGCATATATACATGGTGTGTGACGTGGCAGCCTGGCACAAAGCTAAGAAGTTAGAATAGGTAATAGTGTCATAAAATACTTGTTATCTGCATAAGAAAAGTTGCGGCGATTCATGGAGTGAGACAGTTCTTCCAATCATTGACAGTCAGTGATTGGAAAAGTAGAAATGTCTCACTCCAGGAGCCACCGCTCAATTTTAACGGCTCAGACGGTTCATTTAGAAGATTAGAAGAACCGGATCTTTGGGTCGGTTCAGCTGTGAGCTATCCATCTATAGGTTGGTTGGTATGGATGAGGATGAATGACTGCTATCTTATGGGGAGGGCTCAGCTGCAAATTTTATTTGGAGTGCAGAGCTCCCTGCCTGCAATTTGAGGACTACGATATGTAATGGGCATTATGGCATGTGCCATAATGTGTAGGGGGCATTATGGAGTGTGACATAATGTGTAGTGGGCATTATGGCGTGTGGCATAATGTGTAGTGGGCCTTATGGCAGGAGGCATAATGTGTAATGGGCAATACAGTTTGTGGCATAATGTGTAAGAATTATTATGGTGTGGGGCATAATGTGTAATGGGCATTACGTATTTTTTTGGCATAATGTGTAATATTCATTTCACTGTATGTGGCATAATGTGGCCATGCCCTATTTTCATGGAACCACTCCTCTAGTTTCTTATAACCACGCCTCCTCACAACACGTGACCACACCCGGCACGTGCTATTATTACCACAAAAAAACAAACAAATCTACTTGCACCACTGGGTACAACATTCCCTTTTGAGGCCACAATCATGTCTTATTAGGCCATACACCTTTTACTAGAAATCTGCTCGCACAATGATACGACCCTTTATTAATTGTGGTGCCCCTCCTTGCATTTTTTCCTTGATCCGCCCCTGTATATCTATCTATCTATCAAATCAACTATATTCCAGAATGCGCGAAGTACAGTTATCATCAATAACTTCAATCAAGGTAACCCTTTCCTTTGGCATGCACTTGTGAACTGATTGAAGATTACTTTGCTGTGTAATTTGTGCCAGTCTGTTGAAGACATTTCTAATAAAATACGTTTGGACAACTCTTCCCTCTGCTTCACAGGATTATGGAGTTTTATCAACAAGAAGTATATCCCCATTGGGAGAAGTTTATGGGCACCACGCCACTATTGTTGTGTGTATATCAGACGCCAGACTCCCGCTGTCCGGGATCAGACGTGCCATCCCGGGTGGGTGGCTACACTTCTGGGTGTTGGGATATAAGTGCTGAGAGTGCCACTACTACACAATATTGTCTGCTCCTGCGGGACTTGGTGGGCACCAGGCCAAATATCAGCTATTGTGAGAGTGCTGAATTATATATATATATATATATATATATATATATTACACACACACACACACACACACACACACACAAACAGAAAGTATGGTCCCTGTGTTGCACTAATATGTGATAAGCAGCATCTCTAATAGGTCCCTCCTGTTAGTGAAGGACAGAGAAATGGATACAACAAAAGCTGATATCGGAGTGCAGTAGACTTAATAATAATAATAATAATAATAATAATATGGTACCACCCAACAATACAATAAAATTTTCTTTAAAATACAATATAAGTTACTCTTCGTGTGTCCAAAGTCCGCATACTGTATATTTGAAATGAGATGCAAGATTCACTCTAGGATATAGCCATTTATTTAGAGAATTACACAATTACACTCTCTAATAACCCTCTCTAATTTTCTAAATAAATGGCTATATCCTAGAATGGATATATATATATATATATATATATATATATATATATATATATATACGGCACGAAAGATTGGCACTCTGGATAACGAGGGAATAGTCAATTGCCGCGGTGCCTTCCAGGAAAATAATATATGGTAGAGCTTCCCCTAACACTGCACACCAAAACTGGCTTCTGTGCAGGGGAGCCGAGAGAGGGGGGGAGCAGGTACTAATTACCCGGGCCCAGGCTTGCTGAAGGGGCCCCGCAGGGGCCCTGGTTCCACCCCTCCCTTCCCCCTCCGTCCCTCCCGGGTATCACCAGTAGCACACACTTCTACAGCATGTGCTGTGCTGACAGCAGGCTCAGCATGAGTGTCTCACTGACAGCGTGAGAGGTCATGCTGAGCCTCCTGTCAGCACAGCACATGCTGTAGGTGTGTGCTGCGTCTGAGATTACAGTTTTTAGAGTTTTCTTTTACCCACCTCTAAACATTTTGGGGGTGTGGCCTAAGTGTGGGAGGTGCCCGCACCACACAGACTTAGGCCACACCCCCAAAATTTTACCGGGGCCCGGCATTCCTCTCGGCTGCCCTGCTTCTGTGATAGGAAAAAAAGGCAGCACTCTGCGGACTTTGTCAAACACGTTCAAAGTGTATTAAATCATAAGAGGGACAACGTTTCAAAACCCGAAGGTTTTTTCCTCAGGTCCACAGAAATCAAAAATAACGGGTCAACCTGTTATTTTTGATTTCTGTGGACCTGAGGAAAAAACCTTCGGGTTTTGAAACGTTGTCCCTCTTATGATTTAATACACTTTGAACGTGTTTGACAAAGTCCACAGAGTGCTGCCTTTTTTTCCTATCACAGAAGCCAGTTTTGGTGTGCAGTGTTAGGGGAAGCTCTACCATATATATATATCCAGCACATAAGAATGGCACTCACCAGGGCTTTATGATGTTTCAAATAGGATACTTTAATCCATCAATCAAGTCAATACAGCCAATGTGCTGGCTGTATACGTGGCTCCTATGTGGGACTACTGAAAGGTGACCCCAGGCGTTTATACATTTATAAGTGAGTGCCAACCTGCTCCAGGATATATATTATTTATTATTTATTAACAGTTTCTTATATAGCGCATACATATTCCGCAGCGCTTTACAGAGTATAGTCACATCAGTCCCTGCCCCAATGGAGCTTACACTCTATATTTCCTACCACATGTACACGCACACAGACATTCTAGGGTTAATTTTGTTGGAAGCCAATTGACCTACCTGTATATTTTTGTACTGTGGGAGGAAACCGGAGTACCCGGAGGAAACCCACGCAAGCACGGGGAGATTATACAAACTCCGCACAGTTAGAGCCATGGTGAGTATTGAACCCATGACCTCAGTGCTGTGAGGCAGTAATGCTAACCATTACACCATCCATACTACCCGTATATATATATATATATATATATATATATATATATATGTTATAGATAAATAGGTTGATGACAGATATATAGTTAGTTAGATAGATAGATAAATAGATAGATAGATAGATAGATAGATAGATAGATAGATATGAGATAGATACTGTACATATGAGATAGATAGATAGATAGATAGATATGAGATAGATACTGTACATATGAGATAGATAGATAGATATGAGATAGATAGATAGATAGATATGAGATAGCTAGCTAGAGATAGATAGATATGAGATAGATAGATAGATAGATAGATAGATAGATAGATAGATAGATAGAGATTAGATAGATAGAGATTAGATAGATAGATATGAGATAGATAGATAGATATGAAATAGATAGATAGATGTATAGATAAATATGAAATAGATAGATAAATAGATATGAGATAGATAGATATATAGAGATTAAATAGATAGATAGATATTATTAACAGTTTCTTATATAGCGCATACATATTCCGCAGCGCTTTACAGAGAATATTTGAACATTTACATCAGTCCCTGCCCCAGTGGAGCTTACAATGTATATTCCCTACCACATGTACACGCACACACAGACATTCTAGGGTTAATTTTGTTGGAAGCCAATTATCCTATCTGTATATTTTTGTATTGTGGGAGGAAACCGGAGTACCTGAAGAAAATCCACGCAAGCACGGGGAGAATATACAAACTCCACACAGTTAGAGCCATGGTGGGGATCGAACCCATGACGTCAGCGCTGTGAGGCAGTAATGCTAACCATTACACCATCTGTGCTGCCACCATCCGTGTTTCCCACCTCTACCTGACTCTTGAAACACCCCTTGATGAAGTGGCTCCAGCTACCCATTATACCCCATGTAGGCTTAGATGCCAGCCGTGGCACTCCAAAACAAGACAACTACGAAATCAGTCACGTAAAGTAGAACGCCAATGGCGTAAATCTCGTAGTATGACTGATTTCCTCACATATAAGACTAGCTACCACTCCTACTGCAATGCTTTGGACACGGCCAAACAAACATACTACCAATCTCTCATCTCTTCTTATGCCACCAACCCTAAGTGTCTTTTTAGCACCTTATCTATAGATAGATAGGTAGCTAGATAAATATGAAATAGAAAGATAGATGGATGGATAGACATGAGATAGATAGACAGATAGATAGATAGATAGATAGATAGATAGATAGATAGATAGATAGATAGATATGAGAGAGATAGATAGATAAATATGAAATAGATAGATAGATGGATACATAGATATGAGATAGAAAGATAGATAGATGGATGAATGGATGGATAGATAGATATATAGATAGATAGAGATTAGATAGATACATAGGTAGATAGATAGATAGATAGATAGATAGATATGAGATAGATAGATAGATAGATAGATAGAAAGATAGATAGATAGATGGATGGATGGATGGATAGATATATAGATAGAGATTAGATAGATACATAGGTAGATAGATAGATAGATAGATAGATATGAGATAGATAGATAAGTATGAAATAGATGGATGGATGGATAGATAGAAAAATGGATAGATAGATAGATATATAGATAGATAGCGGTTAGATAGATACATAGGTAGATAGATAGATTTGAGATAGATAGATAGCTAGATAGAAATGAGATAGATATGAGATAGATAGATAGATAGAGATTAGATAGATAGATAGATAGATAGATAGATAGATAGATAGATAGATATGAGATAGATAGATAGATAGATAGATAGATAGGTAGATAGATAAATATGAAATAGATAGATAGATAGATAGATAGATAGATAGATAGATAGATAGATGGATGGATAGATATGAGAAAGATAGATAGATAGATAGATAGACAGATAGATGGATGGATGGATGGATGAGATAAATAGAGATTAGATAGATACATAGGTAGATAGATAGATATGAGATAGATAGGTAGATAGATAAATAAATATGAAATAGATAGATAGATGGATAGATAGATAGATATGAAATAGATAGAGATTAGATAGATACATAGGTAGATAGATAGATAGATAGATAGATAGATAGATAGATAGATAGATATATAGATATGAGTTAGATAAATAGATAGATAGATATATATGAGATAGCTAGATAGATAAATAGATAGATAGATATGAGATAGGTAGATAGATAAATATGAAATAGATATATAGATAGATGGATAGATAGATATGAGATAGAAAGATAGATAGATGGATGAATGGATGGATAGATAGATAGAGATTAGATAGATACATAGGTGGATAGATAGATAGATAGATAGATATTAGATAGATAGATAGATAGATATGAGATAGATAGATAGATGGATGGATAGATAGATATATAGATAGATAGAGATTAGATAGATACATAAGTAGATAGATAGATAGATATGAGATAGATAGGTAGATAGATAAATATGAAATAGATGGATGGATGGATAGATAGATAGATAGATATGAGATAGATAGATAGATGGATAGATAGATAGATATATAGATAGATAGCGGTTAGATAGATACATAGGTAGAAAGATAGATTTGAGATAGATAGATCAATAGATAGATATGAGATAGATAGATAGAAATGAGATAGATAGATAGATATGAGATAGATAGATAGATAGATAGATAGATAGATAGTTAGATAGATATGAGATGGATAG